>NW_024427753.1:0-68654 GCF_017562075.2 Anopheles merus
AAAGTAGCTGCTGCCGTCGTCCCCGGACACTATTAGCCACACTGCCAGCGCTTTCGATTGCAATTTAAATAGCATAAATGTAAAATTCGTTGATTACTACTCTCGTCCCGATAGTCGCGGCACGGTGTCGAGCAATTTACCTACAGCCACTAGCACCGAAATGGAAAGCTCCGTGCTTGGCCTGTGGATCCCGGCCTGTGGATCGTAGGCATAACATTTACAATCCCACTCCTCCACCAGGGTTCGAGTGGAGTTTTTATTATTAATTAAATTTACAAAGATAGCACCGTCGGTGCGATGGGAAAACCGGGTGTGATCGTGCACTTGCTTAAATTAGAGCATCGAGCCGAGATGCATTAGGAGCGGATGGAGAGGGGGTGGCCTCGGGTTGAGAAATGCTAAAGACTGTCAAATTTGTCAGCACCCCATAACCGGAAGGAAGCTGCAGAGAGTTGAGCTGCAACCGGGCGGTGAAACCGGTTGCAGCATAACGCAAGGCCACTGACGGTGCAACACACAAACGCTTCAAATCTCACGCGCTTACTTAATGCCACCCGTTGGACATAATTTATACGAAACAGTTTCAAATCGCACACCCGTCGACCCGGACGAAAACGTAACGAGCCTCCGGAATCCCGCCCTCCTTCGCCGGCGCACCCCAATCGGGTATCGGGTTTAATGAAAACTGATCGATCAGTTTGGCAGCAGTTGAAATCGTATCCACTCCCTTAGGGCAGCTTCGAAGGCCGCCCGTTTGATGAAACAACTTTAAACGAGTTGAATGAATATGGATATACACTCGCACACATACACATATAATAAACACACACACCATGCGTAGATAGAGGAAAATCCGGCGTCAGGCTATCTGTCGTAATTTGTGATGACAATCCTTCCCTTCCCGACCACCGAAACCGACAGACCGGTAGACGAAAATTAATTAGTTCCCGCCCGTTGTTTCGGTACCGTCTTACAGTAGCCCTTCTCCGCGCTGCAGGTGGCACAGGGTGGAGCCCCTCCTGCAGAGCCAAACAACCATAAACCATAGCGTGATGATCGGCGATAGAAATGTTTCGATGCATTTTTCATGTTATTTTTCTCTCCACTTGCTTTTTTTTTTGGGCGATGGAATCCACTGGCTAGCCAACACAAATGATGCAATCGGTGAAAGGGGGCACCATATTAGGCTGCCATTGCTACTGCTGTGTTGGGCTAAGTGACATTGTGTGATTCGAGCCTACGAACCTCTCGGCAGACTTGGGTGTCAGTTTTCTCCTCCTCGTTTGGCGCCTCGTTTGTGCAGGTCACCATTATGTACAATTAATAAACACAACGATCGGTGCGATCGCATTACCGGTGGTGCCGAAAGCAGGCTTGTTAATGGTTTGTTGCAGTAAGAAATATTTAAAATCGATCGAATAACCTTACGCATGGACGATTAACTAATTTAGCCTCAATATGGTGAGCCCTCTTTCTCTCTCGCTCGTCGGCACAGCTTACAAGAGGGGGCAATTAAAACGCCGCCGAACATTATTCAATTACACCGAGCTGATGTGAATACGTGCAACGAGACGTCATTTCGTTTGCCAGCCTCTGCCTCCTGCGGTACGCCTTGGCCAACCGCACTTGCCGACGATCATCCAAAGCAACTCAAGATGGGCTCCATCTGCGCACCGCCAAACCTTCGGGCCGCGCGTAACTACCATGTGAAGCTCATCCTTCGTACCCGCACGCTGGCATAGGTAGGTTAATTGTGCAACCACACGCTCAGACCCATGCTCATCATTATTATACCCATCTCACACGTGCCGCGGGGCTAATCTTGCGCATCACCCGCTTCGCTACGGATCGTCCGCAAGTCGAGACCCTTTTCGTTCGCTCCCATGCTCCCACGTGCGAAGGAAAGGCACCAAAAATTGGCCAGCATTATTTAATCGCTCTGTCACCGACTCCTCCGTGTGGGGTTCTGGGCCATCAAGATCAAGCTCCACAGCTCCGCACGGCGTCGAACAGAAAACTGCGATCGCGATCGAAGCGTCTGATAGCTTTGCAAATCGAATTAGCTGCTGCAACACGACGCGCGGCCCGGACCAGCGAACCAGCGACACCTGCTAGCCGAAACCTGCGCTGTTAACCTGGTTTCGGGTGGATGAGCCCGAGCCAAACATTGTAGCATAGCCGAAATGGCACAAAGGCAGACCAACAGCAGAAAAAAATCAAATCGCTCCAAGTTACTCCCACTCTCGCGTGCCTATCCAGCGCCATGCTCGGCAGGGGTGGTGGAGGAATGGGCAACCAGCGTTGGCGGGCCTGGGGAATTTGCGATCCTCAGCCAATTGCGCTAGCGTAATCTAATTAGAAAGAAATGAAATTGTGGCTTTCGCGGTCAACACGTTTCGTGCGGGCGTTTCGAGCGGAGCCTTTAAAACGGGCCGTACTAGATGAGTGGTGGTGGACCACAACTGGTTCGTTCCAATGAGTTCTATTGGTTCACCTGCGCGTAGAGGTTGCAAAAGTACGGTGCGTACAGCAGTGGTGCAGTTTGGAAATGGTGTTTGGGCTGTATTTTACGAATTTCTGGCGCTTTGCTAACGATATGGGGGGCTCTAACGGTTGTTGCAGAGCTCGAGCGGTTGTTGTTAATGGTGATTGGTTTGCTAATTTTAGTGAAATATTTTTAATTAAATTTAGGATTGCGGGACAATAGAGGAGCTGCTGTGCGCACTTCTTGAAAATTGAACGATAATTCACGTAACAACCATTTTCAACCCGGGCCTATCAGAGCTCTTTGTGGCTTCAGAAATAGTGACTGATTTTCAGCATCGTGTACATAGATGATTGATTTCATCTTCTCTCCAAAAGCAAGACACTAAATAGCATTTTTGAAAACGAAAATCGATCGCATAATCAATTGCCAATGGTGTGTTGGGGAGGGGGGTTGGTGCATTGAAACAACAGACATGCATAAGAATGCAAATAAAAACACACCCACAAACAAACGCACCGATGGGTTCCGATCTACGATCGGTTTCACCAGCTACCACGCACCGTATCGTCGAATTGATATGCTGTTGCGCATAAAATAATTGCTATTTGCAACAATGCACGCAGCCCATAATTGCAACCCTTAAACACAACAAAAGCCAATCATTTCATTACTTTCACCGTTCATTTCGTACAGCTTGCCTATACACCGATTCCCACTATGCAATCACCTGCTTGGCATGATATTCGGTGCAAGTTTAAGTCAATTTTACGTTTATCTTTGTAAAAGAGCTGCACTTGACTTTGTACACATTGCCCACTCTGTCACAAGATCCACATAATTTTCTCCCGGAAAGGCTCTTTCGCACACAAAACTTTCGTTTTGACTGTAAAAACACACTCACACACGCGCACATACACGGGAGTCTGGAGATCACGTCGGCGAGGTCAGAGTGTGTGATTTATTTACTTACTCTCAATCGTCCACTGGTTCCAGTGGAACGTACAAATATCCACGACAGTGCGCAACACTCTGTGCTTACCTGCGAAAAGAAGCAGAAACAAATGAAACGCCATTAGAAAGATAGCTAAAAACCGATGCGGATGACAGCTCCACAGTGACTGGCCGTAGGTAATGATCGTACCGCCGCCCTTCCACGAGCGCCAACTACACGGGCTTTCATGTTCCGTGGTATGTTTCAAGGATACCGGGATGCTCGACACTGCACAAAGCCGGCGGCAATGTCAACTACAAACAAGTCTGGATCCCGATAGCTTTCCAGCTGATGCACGCTTCTATCAACGTTCGCAGCAGCAGGTACAGGTACGACCCAAGTCCCATAGCTCCACCACTGTATGCCCAAAGAGCGACCGTTCAAACGACGCCTCCGATGAAACGAAATTAACATCAGTCAGGGAAGGAGAAGGCTTTCACCATGTGGCAGTCGACATTGATCAGCCCGGCGCTGTGTAGAGTGAAGTGAAATTACACATTCATTGCAACGCGGAATGGTGTTGATGCGAGCGAACCGTGTGCCTTATGAATAATCCGCGACCGGAACCGTAGAAAATGCATAATTGATTGGCATTAGGTACATCGATTAGCCATCACAGTCGGTTTGATTTACGCGCGAGACTGTTGCAGCTTTAGTGGCAGCAACTCATCGCTCAAGGCAGATGTAAAATAGAAGAGAAAAATCAACCCTATCCCTACGCAGGGTGGATATGTGTTGCAGCATAGCAAACCAACATCAAACGTTCTGAAACAAGCTATTAATAATTGTAACGGAAAGATTTTTGCCTCCACTCAAATGATCAGTGACCTGATAAATTATGCTTAAACCAAACACTCCGACGCAATTGCACATTTATACGACGCCTGAGCGTTTCGACCGAAGCCTTCTATCGGTAATAGAAGTTTACCCATCAATTATGCAACTGGACGATAAATTACGTTAGCTGTCAGGGTAAAACAGTTTTCCGATGCGGCTGCTCATCACTGTCCGCAAGGATTCATTTATAATCTTTCTAATCCATTCTACCGTACACGCGCTCTCTCTCCCTCTCTTTGCAATCTTCCTGTCGCTCACTACACCTTCTATTGATTTACAACAGAAACAAAACATACTAAACCGGAACAGTTCATAAATTCATCAACCACACCCACGGTGCGACCCTTTGTGTCCAAGAGGCTCGGATCGATCCTTTATTTTTAGATCCATACACACTCAAAGAAACACACACACATACACTCGTGATGCCACGAACGCATTGGAATGGGTCATTAAAAGCTACCTCCTCCCGGAGATGGAGTAACACCCACATCCCGACCGAGGGGGATGCATCCAAGGAACAAAACAGTAAATGGTAACCGCTAGCAACAATGTTTGTTGACGTTCAGCAGTCCATGGCGTTCTATTGGCCCGTTCCTCCATCGTCTATCTCCCGCCTTCCACGCGGTTTGCACATTCCTTCCCAATCTTTCTCCAAGCACGAACAAATTTGCAATCGATAACTGCCGATTGATTGATGACCGCAGCCTTAGCATCCCCTTTCGAGGCAGTGGCGGTGGGTTTTGTTTTTAGTTTTTCTACCCTCCTTCTAAAAGCCTGTCTGCCCTCATCGCCCTGATCGTGTTGGCCATTTGTTCGCAAAAAAAAAAACACACACACACACACTCGATAATGATGACGAGCGGGATTTATCGACACAGAAACAATTTTCCCATTCCCGAGGTCGCATATGCAAAGCGAACCTGGAGCCTACAGGAAGTGATTGGCGCGGTCGAAACGCGCCGGCCAACGCCAGGGCCCTGGCCCTGAATGAGGGTCAAACCCAAGTTTCCGGCCATTTTCACCGTGACATTCACCCGCGCCAATTGCTACTGGTCGAGCGGGCAGAGTAAACGGAGCGAACCCTTCCTGCCAGCCCGACCGCTCTTCGCACCTACCTTGGCGAAATATAGGCCACGGAGCCATCGTTGGAACATCATCTTTGCGCGCTGCAAGAGCGGGTCGGGCGCTCGATGGAGGACTTCGCTAACGGCAGTCGTCGTCGAGATTGCTTTCTTGCCAGCGCGTGAAGGATACTTTTAGCGGACACCTTTATTGCTAGCACACATTTTTTTTTAGTCAGGCAGCGCGAGCCACGGTGCTAGAGAAACTGCGCCGTATTTCTTCGCCGGGTAGGTTGAAACAGTACGCACAAACAAATGGACCGTCGCGTCACTACCGGAATGCTCTGCTCCTTGCGAGCCACGACAAACTGATGGAAATTTTTCGGGCGGCTCCAAACGTCAAACTGCTGCGCATGGCATTCTGAGCAAGTGATTGTTTTTATTCGCTGGTTCGTTTGTATAGTATTTCCATGGCAACGTTTGTTTCATTAAACAACGATGTGTTTGATTGAACCAAAGCCCGGTTAGTTTTGGTTTAAATTGGCCGTTAAGTTTTTTTCCAGATGTTTCATTGCTCATAACAATGCACATTTGGTATCAAAAGCATAAAAATCTTGACAGCAACAGGGCGCTGTACTTCAACCGAAAGGCAAACGAAAGATTTCAATGCGCCAGTAAGCTGCAAAACGATAATAATCATCTCAAGGTGACGCTCTTCAACCCCATACCAACGGGAAAAGGTCGAGCAATCGATGAATGAACTTTAACAGTCAACCCAACAGTGCAATAACCGTTTTTCACTCCACACGATAACAATCTTGCCAAGTGTACGATATTGACCTTAAATGGTGCGATTTTGACCATTTACCGTAAGCGGGCGGCAACGAACCGGGCCGAAAAATATCCAAGCGCCGAGGTGGTGCCTTTCCAACAATGTTGCTGCGAAGCTGCTGTCGTTGGAGCTGGTGGACCTACAGGCTGAAATGGCAGACAATGTTACTGGGAGAATGTGTACGTTGTTGACATGCTCGTTTGAACTGTAGGTGGATGTCCTAGTTTGTAAGTCTAGTACAGTTTCACACAATGTGCAGCAATGTCTATAGCGATCAATCGCGCTGCAGTCACAAACACTAGCAAACAATTCAGTTCAAGAAGCTGTTTCAACCGTTCATCGAACGAATTACAAGCAATTGTTTCATGAAGAATTGAAATAATGACCATACGCAGAAGGTCTAAAACAACATAAAAACTAGGGATTTTGTACTATTCTCAACCATGTGTGTGCATGATACAGTATACTCAAAACGAGCCGACGAGCCCTAGTTAGTGAAACCGATACGATACACGTTACCCACGAGACATCGAGTCTCACTGCCCTACCGTCAGCTCCAGAAATGGTTTCAAATGTCAACTGGACCATGCTCTCCCGGTCTACCTACCCGTGCATATCGATCACGTCACGGCGTGGTCGAAGTTTATCTTTCACACATTACGGTTCAGGCTTCACCATACCGTTCCGCCCAAACTTTTGCCCCGTGCCAAGTCACACAGCACAGCGTCACTTGCAAACCCCAAGCCCCAAGTTGCTCCAAGACAAAAGCCCCCTTCAAGTGTACCACCGTTCGCAGGGCTGTCGTGACCCAAAGGTGGCAACGTGTTCTAGCGATCGACGGCCTACTCAACCTGTTCGCCCTTCCTCTGTGTTGTAGGTCCTCAGATTCGATTTTATTTCGATCGTAAAAGGAGCACACGCATGTGTGTGTGACTGTGTCGGCATGCTACCTCGCCATTTAACTTCTCGCGTTGTTGGCGAGAAGTCTTTTTTTAATTATTTTGGGGGAAAGTGAAAGCTGCCAAAATAAAAAATATCAATCCTGCCGAGCGCCCATTATGCTGGCAGGCTTTCTGGCCGTACCGTTGCGACTTTTCGCAATTCATCTCCTTTTGCTTTCACCAGCGCCTGAAACTTGCCAAACAAGTGATCTCGGTCCATAACCGAGCTCACACACACACACACACACACACACATACACACACTTTCATATACACGGTATCATACGGTTGGGTTCACGGATGATTGGAAGAAGGCGACTTGTTGACCACCCAAAATGAGATTCATGCTACACGTACGGGTAAACTATGCACCGAGCGACTCTATGATTGGGTTAGACACAAGTAGCATTGGACGGTCGGTTAGGGTCACTTGGACTTTCGCATGCAAAAGAAAGTTCAATGAACCACCCTCACTACCTGTGTGAGTTGACATTGGATAAGTCTCAGTTGGTGTGGGATGCGGTGAGGCGCACAGTTTAGATTCCGACATAAACTATTCGATGCCATGCTATCCAACTGCCGTTATATCTTTTACATCTCTCAATTAGACCACCACTCAGACCCACTTTTCAACCATTACCATAGATGGTGTTCTGCGGCAGACGACACCATTTGATTCGTTACACTTTCGATAGAGACAACAGAATCAGCTAAAAAACCAACACCGATCAGTGCAAGGTGCTGAAAGATATGCCATTGGGGCATACGCACACGCTCAGCAGAAATGCGAGAGTGGCAAGAACGTACCAGCGCCACACTGACCCCATTGGCTTTATTTGGTAGGTTGCTGATGACACACTACACCAAGCGCGGTCCCGTCTTCTAGCTCTCCGACATTGCTTTGTTCGATAAAAGCGACCGTATCATGTGGATAGGTGTTAGGCGAGGAACTGAAGATGATAATGCCCACCCATCCATCCATCAAGCCAGCCATCCATCTAGTCATCTTCCTACCTAAGCATGGCAACTTGTCGTTTTCCGCCGGCGATCATGTTTCGTTATGAGCTGCCAGCAAGCAGTAGGCCCGGGTGATGTATAATCACATCGTGCGCGAATCGATCACCGTGAGAATCGTGTGGAATTTAACGCCACTCGCCCGCCAGGTAGGTTCCGTTCCAATTCAGTACAAACGAACCGAGATGCCTGGTGGTATTCCAAATGGCTGGAATGATAAATCGATTACCCGCAGCAGATGCGTCGACGATGCCCAATTTCTTACGTAATTGTGCGATCACTATCATGTCGGATTTTTGGGAAAGGGTTAAATTCATGGTGTGATGAAACGGTTCCACCAGTAACAGCAGGTGTCGCTATGAAGATCGCAAGCCTCCACCGATCGCGCCGACTGTCATGTGATCTTTGCGAGAGTGATCGAGCAAAAAAGCTTACTGAATCTTCTGAGCGTCTCGTCAGCATTAGACGCATTGGCCATTGAAACTGGCACTGACGTTTTTCATACGCACGAGTGCGTTTCCGAGCTTGCTGAGGCTGTTTGTATTAACGGGATTGTTTTATTGCTCTACATTGCTTCGACATCTAAAACGCACCAAGAAAACCAGTGATGGCAATTGAAACTGGAGTTTGTCCTCCGCGCACACCTCTAACGTCCTCCTTGCCGCTCCATGCACTCGTCTACTGGCGAGCGAGGTAACGTAACGAGGTTACTCGCTTGTCCAGCATCGAATGCATCCGTCACTTCGGAGTCTCCGCATCGGAGTTGTACGCGCGCGAATAAGCTAATGAAGAGTGAGAATTGTTTTTACCTTGCATGGCAAAGCGTGAGAAAATCGTACAAATTGTCTGCTGTGGCCACGGAGAGCTGTCGCAAATGCAGGGAAGCTTCGTTTGCTGTTTACCAGTGAGCCACGTCTCAAGTTCAAGTTCCGCTCGTCGCTGGAACGTATCAATTACCGAAAATCAGATATTTGTTCTGCTAATGGAATCGATGCAAACATTGAAGGGCTTTGCGTGGTTAGAAGTGGCATGAATTTTGGTTGCAAATTATTCTTCCAATCAATTTGTAGTCAGCACACACAAAAAAGTGCGTTTGAAGCATGACACAAGTAGCAGATCAAATTGTTGGTTCGATCTCACGAAATTTTGGTTTTGAATTCTTCTTTTCATAGTGCCAGCTATAAGCAACAATTTAACCGTATAGCCAACAAACTCTCACTGGCTGAACATGAAGTGATCAGTTTCCTTAAAACATCCGAGCCATCCATCAAACGATCGCGTGGAAGTCTCCAACATCCTAACATAAATGCTCACCGTCCCATGAGTAAGCGATCCGAAAGTGTTCGCCAGCACCAACGCTCTTAGCGTGATTCTAATCGTGCCCATTAACATGACTATAAACAATTAAAACGTCTTACAATTAAGTTGTTGCGGCTGTTCGTCTTGTGGGTAGGTCCCGCGATCGTGGTAAAACATTTCATCGCCGTTCCCATTCTTCCGCTCGATTTTCCGTTAAGATTCCGAGCCCGTGGGCATCTTTTGTGTAGAAGAACAGTCGCGACCCCAAAAAGCCCATCGTGACTAACGAAGGTATAGTTTCTTGAAGTTTTTAAATGAAAGCTAGATCACACAAAGGGGTTTCTTCCGACAGAGCCAGAACTCCTTACGTAACACACACTAAAGCATCTGTGTACGATCACTTAATGAAACGTTAATGAAACTGTGGTGTGTTCAATTGTTACGTGCTTGTAGCGTCCAGTGGGTTTGCTGGTGTGATGCAACCGCAATGCATGTTCTCAGCTTTTAGTAAAAATAGATATGTGCTGTAAACTTCTAATATACTGAGTGAGTAATGCTATGAAGTTCATTTGAAGTTCAACCGCTTGATTCTCAAGATGTACAGAGCGTTTTTTGCAATTAAGCCTCAGGCTAGTGTAAGTAGTTGACCGTACAGTAATAATGACTCGGTAAGACTAGATCATCTATTCCGCCCCCTTCAGAACGGGAACGAATACTAATTTGAATACAATCAGAATGATGCCCTCTTGTTACCTGTGCGACAACCTAGAACATGGAAAGTGTTTTAATTGTAGATCAGTGTTTGTATACAATGCGTTGCATTATCTAACAACATCAACGGTCCTTTCAATGCTAAAAATAACCCCTACACAAACACACACACACACACACACACGTCTGCATTACCACACCTAACTACGTATTTCAGAAGAAAGGTGTTTTTGCACTGATCAAAGTGAAGGTAACAAACGCGCTCAATGCAACCAGCCACATTACATCAAAACACCTTTAAAGGTCAGGCAAAATATTAATCAGCAAACGATCATTTGCACCACACAATAAGCCCCGATCTGCCAAAGCCCGAAAAAATAGTACCGCTCCAACATATCACAACAGTGAAAGATCACACAGTTTCGGCATCGACCGAGCCCGTACGGTCCATAATGTCGCCGCCGCTAGATCGTCGCCGTCCGCCGTCGCCGGCTTTGATCGCGATCGATAGCTGTCAAAGAAAAAAAGCGCCCGGAGTGCGATGTCAAAATTTGCAGTGTATGGAAAGTATCCATTCAGCCCGGCTACTTCCCTGCCTGGCCGCAATATACGACCATTCGTCCATCATCGCGCGCGCGATGTAATTACGTGCACTATAGTGACGGTGGACTCAGCCCAGCGAACGATAGTAGATCCTGCCCTCGGACCGCGAGCTGGAAACAAGTCAATCAACTCTCTCGAACGCGCGCTCGCTCGCTGGCGTTGCGCTAATGTCTAAGCTAATAACTGCCACGGTTGCCTGGTCACAGGCCCGGCATCCACTTCGTCAATAGGTCAGTGGGCTTTCACCGTGGGCCGTCGAGCACCGGGGCCCGATCGGATATGTAAATAGGTCGGAACAATTTGTTTTACTAGACGCATGTGGTTTCCGTGCCACCTTGCCCTGGCGGAAAGGATCTACAGTGGAGATGACTTCCGATGCCGACAATTGTGGCGTGCAAGCGCCACAAAAGGGTTGCTTTTACTGCGGCTCAAGAAAAAGGATGTTTCATCGTCTCATTTCCATCTCGGACGGCTTCCATCGGCACCGTACATCGTGCAGGCTAATGCACTGTTAAGGTTTAAATTGTAGAAAAACATCGATTATTTATGGGAATTGTCGCGGTCGGAGAAAATGGGCTCCGATCCATATCAATACACACGACACGCTGGCAAAGGGCCGGTTAGGGGTCGCTGTCAATCGTAGGGCGGCCACATCACCCCGCAATGCGAGCCCTTGGGTGGATTTTCTAAAACGCCTCGGTGACTGTGACTGACGAGCTACTCCTACCGATGACACTGACGGCAGGGCGGCGATGCTGCCTTTTGATCAGAACCATAAATTTGTAGCTTAACCGATTCGGTTGCATTGATTGTGCCGGTGCAGTGGGCACCATCGGCGCGCGTTCGTCTCACCGCATCACGAACGTCAGCATGTGAGTCGTTTTCTCTAATACGAAACGTTCGTCAAGGTTTGGTCAGCAAAGATGACTTTGTTGCTACGTGACGTTCCTCGAGTGGAATCGATTAACAGACCCCGTATATGTGCCAATTTAAAGAGGCAATTCGAACGATAATGTAAAACATCGGATCCACGATCCATCCATTTTGCAGTAGAACAAACGTGTACGTTTTCAGGAACATTAAGCGCCAAATTCCATGATGAGAAATGAAATGAAAAGTGAAATTATGAAGCATAAAACAAAACCAAACATGCACCACCTTTATCCATTGTACCCTGCCGGCCATTGATGTTGCGCACGGCACGATAAGGCTAAGCAAAAGGGGCACATTATTTGTTCACTTCATTGCATTGGCATCGTGAAACCGCGCAAACCTCCACGGCATGATAAGGCTGGAGAGAAGCGACCGTTATGCTTTATACCGCCGTTCGTGTTTGATTTCCCTTTCGATGAATCGTTCGATGTTGCGTTCGGTGGGTTTCGGGCGGATCAGCTTCGGGTGAGGGAACTGCGCTGGAAAGCTTCATTTTTGACGATAAAGAAAACCGAAAGCTACCCAATCATTTTGACACTTTCGTTTTCATGTTTATCGCTCTCAATATTGGCATCATTCCTTTTTGGGCGTGCCGTTTCATCGGCGGTCTTGATTTTTGTGGTTTCATTTTCATGTTTTGTTTCACAAAATACAAAGATTTCTATTGTTTCTTATCATCTTTGACAAAATCGGGTTTAATTAACACACCAGCACGAAACAATAAACGTTCCCAAAAAAGTTTAATTTTACCGTTCTACGTTTGCGAATATAATCCAAAACCAGCATTTCTAACCTTCCTGTTTGAAAAGATTCATTTTCCTTTATGTACCTGTTTCTTAACGATGTTGAATGCTCACCTAATTTCGTTGCGAAAACTAACTGCACCGAGGGGAAGTCATCAAGGAAGGGAAAGCTCGTGCTTCTCCTGCCACAGCAGATAATTGAGCAGGTGCTGAAAGTTTTCTTACGACTTAAAGTTCTCACCGTTACTTTCCTGTGTGTGTTGTTTCGGTGTTCGTATGTATTTTCTTTATTTTACAACAATCCATTTAGCTTCTCAGGTTCCCGAAGGTCTGGATGCGATCACGGGAATGACACGGTGCAAACGAAAGAACCGACAATCGTAAGATTCCCTCCCTTCTCCCCCCTCCAACTCCCTTGCATCGATTGATCTTCCGATGATGATGATGATGAAACGGGCGCAAATGTTCACGCAATTAAGGTTAATTAACAAGTTTTTAGTAACGCTCACGCGTGTTCATAATTTTTGCTTTTCTCTGTGTCGGTGATTTGACCACCTCCCATCGTAAGAAACATGCTCAACACAGGAGTGCATAAAGCTAGAGGCCGCGTACTGAGGAAGTGAAATGGATCTATTAGCTAAGCAGAAGAACAAGTAAACTAAGGGCACTTAGAACTTCCCTTTCTCCGATGCAAGCACGCACTGTTTAAATGGGAATCCATATGCTTTACGGAGCCAACCGACCCACCGACATTGCCCACCAATCATCGGTAAGCGCAAAAGCTTAATTGAACTTCCCCGCTGCAAGATAATCATTAACTAGAAGATAATCATTTGCGTTAAAGTACCGCAAGGATGAGATCGGCCGAGAGAATGGCTTGTCTCGGGTAGAACCTTCACACCGCCCCACGGGGGGCGTAAGTGCCTGTCATAAACCATAAATTATCGGGCATTAGCAAACTGGGCAACCGGTGTTGTGCGTAGTGTTGGCAGGATTTTCACCAAAAGATGTTCGACCAAGAGGAAAAAAACAGCACGTTTTCCCCATTGGTAATAAGAATAGGTGGAGTTGAGGTACCGACCAAACGGCTAAAAAATCCTAAAACACAGCCTTAAATGCGCAATGACCGGAGTCGCTGTGAGCAGTGTGTTTGGGGCGGCGTACATGTGTGTATGACCTACTTGTCGAATTTTATGGGAGTTGTCCATCGGTTCCCCTTACCAAATGTACAATCCCTCTGCGCCGAAACCCGAACCAAATCACGCCCTTACCGCAGGCAACCGGGCACCCCCAAATGCACTGATGGATCGATAGGCTAACGAACGTACCGGCGCACGCAAAGACGGGAGTAAAAGACCTAACCTCAGAACCAGCTGGTGATTAAGCTGATTGTGTAACGATGATTGTTTTGTTTTGAATCATGTTGTTGTTGTTTTTTTTTTTGCAACTTCTCGCCCATGAATGAATGGGTAAGGCGAAGGGATGTATTTTTTTATTTTTTCTTCCACCAACTTAACACACTCTTTTCGTAGACGGTACGGGCGCTGCTAAATAGTGCCAAAAAAACCGACCCCACATGAAAAAAGCACACACGCCAAACGGTACATGGAACGGTGCACGCCTTTGTACGATGCGGTGCCGCAGCCGATGCTAAATTGATGGCTGTCAGAACTTGAACGTACGGAGCGGAACCTGGGACGGAATTTGCTTGATCAGCACCACCAGCTGGGGGTAACCTTGAGCATGTTAAAGTTTTGTCATAAATCTTGCCTGCCTGGCCAGCCTGGCTGCTAGAACACACCGGAGTGCGGGATTGATCGGAACGCTTACACGCTTCTTCTGCCCTCCTTCCCGCTGTGCTGTGGCCGAGGTCAAACGGTTAAAAGCCAAACGAGCATATTAAACGGCTCATGTTTACACTATCTGATGTTTTAATCACACGCATTTAATAAACATTACGCAGAATTTTCGGACGAATCACCTACATGCTATCCTTGTCTTCGTCTGTTAAATTTAGCCCCAATCTGGCAGTATTTTTTATGAATGTAATGGATATGTAATGTATATTAGAGGAATAATATTAAATGCCTATCTTTCCTTTCTTGTTTAACTTAAATATTTTCAGAATTCAGGAAGTGCAGCTGATATAAGTAACAACTGTTTAATGGGCTAACCAGTTTGAATTATAATTATCGTTCGCAAATTAATGTCAGATTTAAACATTAAAATTAAAACGATCTGCTTCAAAGCTATGAATCTTTTGACAATTATATACGAAATAAAAACGTATTGTAAAATGCGGGACTTAATGCGGGAGAAGAAAAAAAGATATCAAAATTAGCATGCTACTACCTACTACAACTGCTACCAGTGCTAATATTTCACCCTAATCGTAATCAATATTGCATCAGTTCCCCAAATCTTTTTCGATTATGTAATAATAATAATAACACTACCATCAACATGTTTTCCCTGCTAATTGGCTTCGTTCAAGACGCTTCGATCGATGCCACTTTTATTACACCTTCCCGAAAAAGGCACCCGAAACACCGCGTGAGAAAATTTCTCTCACACCCCGATGATTTCACAGGGAAGGCAGCTCACACACAAAAAAACTCCCGTTTTCTGACACTGATAATGTGTAATGCATACACGCTCCGCTGGATATGTAATATGCGAACGTGCTTCACACTCACATTCCCGTTTTCGGTGCGTTATGATGCCTTCAACCCCCCCCCCCCCCCCCCCCCCCCCCAGTGGAAATCATCCTACCACCGGGCCCATCCCAAACTCATCCATCATAATTAATAATCCTAATGACCTTTTCCGGAGCGCTGGGTGGTGCAATCGGAGGAGTGGTCCAAGCCTTTTCTATCTTTTTGCGTATTCGGCACATCAAAATCCCCAAACGCTTACGCTGCTCCAATAGCTGCCCCTATCTCCCCTTAACTTTTGCGAGAAAACGAGTGAGAAATGCATCAAGCAAACCTCAACGGACCACAACAGAGCAATGTCTGCGTTTGTGCAAAGCTAGTACTGCACGCATACGGACCTGCTATGTTACAGTTTTTTTTCCGTTTGGGGTCATTTGAAAGTATGCCAATGAATTCGCCGCCAAGGTTTGTGGAGTGCGAGAAATTGTTTCGCTTGCTTTTTTTGTTTTGGTTTTCGGCATCCCGGCACCTATATAACCGTGACCGAATGTGCGGTGACTTGTTCTTTTTGTGCCTGGTCCACACACATTGCAATCAGCGGCAGGTTTTGAGGTGCACGTCTATGAACCATATTCATGCGGCCGGTGGTGGCGTTGAGTTGGCGAAGGTGTGCCCAGACAGCTGGACCGTACGAAATTAGGTCTAATAGATGCTGTTAATGTGCTAATTTGTGCCTCTCTAGTGGGTACGAATGTTTGGTGAACATTTTTGCGGTATAATTTAAGGATAAGAATTGAATTAGGTATTTATAATGGTTGAGTTAGGTTTTGGTAACTGCAAGTTTTCATCACTCTAAAACTTTTCTTTATCATGTATTTTATCATTCTCACAAAAATGATTGGCTTGAATATGCTGAATAAAATTATTAAAATTAAGTCGAGTTTTACTAAACAGATTTCAAACCCAACTTTATAGATATTTGACCAAGACATATTTTGCAGCTAATGTTTATTTATTGGAAATAAAACTAGTTGGCCATTTTCAGAGGATTTACATTAAACTTCCACTAGACCATTTGAAATGTTCAACGAGCTAACACTAGTCAGGCATACAATTAGCCATACTTTTTTAACAGAAAACTTATAAATCATCTGATCACCTTATGCACCTTTTGAAAGCTCAATTTGCCACGTTGCGCAATACATCAGCGCACACACGCCCCGTAACAAGTGTTCGAAATTCCGCCACACAGCCAAAACATCACCCACATTTCACCTAATGTATGCCCTCTGGACAAAATGCATACCTTGCACCTTTGCGGATGTCATAACTGCCAAAAACTCACTTGTGTCCCGTTTTTCTGGTTCTGCCCGTTCCTCCATAGCCTACCGTCGAGGCCACCAGGCACAGGCGTCGTAGTTTGGCATCTTTACCTGGTCCATTTGCAAGCGATATGCTGGCTCTACTGGACTGGCTAATGACAACTTCATTGGCCCAAAAGAACCGTGATCGAGCCGACCGATCCATTTCCATGCGCCAGCCGTTATTTTGCACGCGAAAAAAACGTGAGTGAGTGCATACTCGTGCCTGTAAGATTTCATCCAACTCACATAACACCTACCACCGCATTAAAAGATACGTGCCGCGGTCGAACGAGCGGAAACATTAAGGCATCGCAGCTCGTTTGCGAATTTGTGGGTGCTGGGTTGCGGCAAAAAAGCCAAAACATCACCGTAAAGGCAACCTCTCTGAACCTAGAGGTGCACCACAATTAGCCTAATGAGATACTCGTGAGAATGGGGATGTCGGAGGGATCTTTGTGCGGCGTCGAGTTGAAAGGGCTGTCGCCCAAACGTTTTTTTTTTTTCTTTCTTTGCATAATTTATGATCGTCTATCATTTGACACCATCTCATACGCCGCTAAACTATTTCCTGGTAGTGTAAGTCGCTAATCGTTTGTTCGTGAAACGGCTTCATTTGCCGCAAGCGCATTACCTGCCACGGCTTCTACACAGTCCAGAATATCTTTCTCGCTGACCAACAGTAACCTCACTACTAAATACATATTCCCAACAAACGTCTCGTGCTTTGCAGTTGCTTCCAATCTGATCAACAAGGGCTGCACGGTCGATCTTGTCGCAGAACGGATGCGTAAACAAAAGCGCTATAAATTGTTATTACCTTGTTGTTGTTTGTGCTTAATTGTAGGTAATTCAAACATGAACGCTTTCCCTGCGCCTCACAAAACCAATCTAATGCTCCGGAAAGCAAGGTGAACGGTTTGTGACGTTTCTCGTCCAGTGCCGCGCCAAATCTTTCCCATTTTTCACTGCCACCCGAATCAGATGAAGCTGTAAACACGCTTCAACCTCTCGTCGCCAGCAGTGCCCGTTGTTTGTTTGTGTTACTGTGCATCCATTTAGCCGTGGCGAATAAAACAGCAAAGGAGAGAAGCTCTTTTGAATAATAACTGCGCGCGTTAATGGGATATCATTCGCACTGGTTTTTTTTTTTTCATCTGCAACCTGCTTGCCGTCACAGTTACAGAATTTGCTGCAAATTATGAGTAAAACTTTTGCCACAGCCACCGCTTACAGAGCCATTGTCAAGATCATGAACACCCAGAGCGCAGGGGCAAAAGTGTCTCACCGTTAGTAGACGGCCGTACAGAGGTACGGCAAAGGGTAAATGGGAAAATGTTATTTGATTTTCCAACACAAACATGACGGAAATGGTGCTTGTTTAGGGGAATTGTTTTGGCCGAAATTATAGGTTTGTAGGTGAAGAAAGTTGATTGTTTTACTGAGCATGGGGCTTCCGAAGACCTCAGACGGTTAGTTTGGAGTTACTTGGAGCCACCGTTTGATTTTCCTTTTATTTTGTGTTGGCTAGAGAGTGGTTTGGCTAGTAACACGTGTAGTTACATGATTGAGCTTGAGAATGCCACTATTTAAATTTAAGATTAATTATACTGATTATGCCATATTGTAAATGATATTCTTTATCAACCACTTTTATTCAGAACGATCGAAAATATCTAGAACTTTGCCTCGTTGATCTTCTTCGTTTGGCTCAGCAACCGTTGTCGGTTAAGGCCTGTCTGTACCACTTGCACGGTCTATTTGGGGCTTGAACCCATGGCGGGCATGTTGTTAAGTCGTACGAGTTGACAACTGTACCATGAGATCGGCTATTGCGTCATTGTTATTGCTTATATATCAACAAACCACCTCGCCAGAACGACATATTTCTATATTTGTAATAATTTTTGAATAAAACGAAACAAAATTCAATTTTCTTGGTAGACAGGTCCGTTTTAAGAGTGAGAGCACGTTCTACAAAAAAAATCTGTAATTATGATTACCACTTTTGGCTCAATAAGTTTCTACTCGTCATAAAGAAGCAATACTAAACACAAACAGTTTAGTAGTTACAGATAATGAAATATTCATAGCCTATGTAGCTGATGTCTATCATACTTTCCATCATCACGTTTGTAACTGTTATGAACAGACATTTGGCACCACCGGTTTGTGTCTAACGACCCATAGGTCCCTAGAACCATCACTGCACCTTGCACGACATACCTGGCGAAAATCTGACCCCGGAGGCATATTTTCAATGTCATAATAAGGCTTTGAACCCTCCCACCTATGGCACCAGGAACATTTTGCAAACCATATAAAATAGCTCACCGAACAGTGCAGTAGTATCAAACAGTCAGCGTTCACAGCCAGCGAAACACATCGCATTGCAAACCAATCTTTCTTCGCAGTAGCAACAGCACTCCCAAGCTTATCATCATGAAGGTGATTTTCGCAGAAAACTAGTGCCTCAATCGTAGCCTCAAATAGCTAACACTTGTCGTTTTCTCTTCACAGGTCTCCTTTGTCATCATTCTGGCTCTGGCGCTCGTTTCGCTCACCACTGGTGCACCGCTGCTTATCACCAAGCACGTCGTCAAGAAGGCGCTACTGAGGGGTGCGGTGCTGCATCATTTCCACAAGGGAGCAGCGGCCAAGACGGTACATGAGGTGCATTACGTCGCAGTGCCACCGCCGGTGCACACCGTTGCCCACGTGCAGCCCCTCGTGGTGCCTAGCTCTCATCATCACGGCTACAAACATTACTAAGATTAGTGCATATTCACCTTAAGAAAACACTGCCAATCAATAGAGTGCCAAAAAACTAAGCAAGTTTACTTTTTAAATTGTGAGTGTGAACGATGATGAATAAATTGACAACTACTTTTTTCTAAATCCATGTGTATTGCCACCAGCTTCTACAGTGATGATCTCAATAGAAATTGTGTGTATTCGTACTGCTTACGTCCATCCGGATGGAAGTCATAATGTTTGTCACTTGCTTCCCTCAACCTTCGTCACGCAGGCCAATTAAATCCTTTCACTTTTCCCTCATTATGCAAAGTTGACCACGAAACGCGTCAATTGAGTGGCTCCTGCACTCGATGGTTGTGGGTGTGTGGGGATGGATGGGAAAATCTAAAGCAAAAGCAAACGAACATGGGACACAAAAACCACAGCTTCCCCCAATTACCCGTTCACAACGGACATCGGAATAGCTGCTAGTTAAGCATGTGTCCTGTGATGGTAAAAACTACATCACAGAAAGCAAACGAATGACTTGCTCGGAAATAAACATGTTCCGAATGGACCAAAACACATGAACAAACGTTTGGGAACTCTGCCAAGCTAGATGAAAGATATGCTTTAAGTTATGCAACTTGTCACTATTGAGACCTAAAATAAAACAACAGAGACTAAACTCAATTTAAGGGCTCGGCACCTACAATTGCTGCGGGTATAAAACAGCCCCCTAAATGGCAGAGCATTTCATCGCCACACATTGTTATCGAAAAACTAATCTCCAATTTTCTGATTGCCAGTGAAGATAAATTTAAATTAATTAAACGTTGCCTAATGGTGATCAAGCAGGGCGCATTTAATAAGTGCTCCCTTTTTGGTTGGCACTCAAAACAAACCCGAAGGTTGTCATCAAATCCGAGTGTAGAAAGGTTCCCAAGAAACCTTTTTTGAAGAAAAAAGAAAAACAACACTTATCTCACTTCATACAACTCGAGCAAAAAGAGCAATAAATTAACAAACGTTATGTCATTCATTAGGGGGACAAATTGTTTCAAATGCTGAACGCGCGATAGATCAACGTTCGGTGCCGGTGAGCTTCCCATGGACACCTGCAATCCAATCAAAGCCCCATAAAAAGAACACACAATGGCACACACAGCATTAAATGCTCCTAACATCCTGCCCACTTTCATATAAACGGTATGGATTTTGTCTTAATTTTCTGCACCATCATTTGTACCCCACGATCGTCGGCACAATTCTCATAGCCTTGCGCCGTTTGGTCCATCGGCTGACGGCCGGAATCGCTTCCCTTGCAAGGTTTCATCGATTGCATCGCAATGGTCACCATTACTGGTTTCCTGGCCCTGGATCAACCGTGTTGTGGCAATCGATTTTCGGGCCCACCTTAATGATCAGCACCGTACATCACCTGCAGTTTGCAGGTGGGCTTTGCACCCAACAATAGGCAATTAGTAAGGTCACGTTCTTGCGATGGCTTGAGAACTTTCGGTACGCGTTAATCAATAAGGTTAGATAATGGGGCTAGTTGATCTTCTTTAAGTGTAGCTGACGTGCTAAAGCGCTCATTATTTCGGTCCACAGCTATTGACTGTGCCATTAATTATTTTAAACTAACAATCAAATGTGTTGAAAAGCACATCCATGGCATCGCAACCTTACAAGACTGCTAACCCCAAACGTACATACCACCGACCGGAAATGTGAACCTTTCTGTGCGCGTGTGTTTGTGCTTTTATGCGTTCGTGCCACAAACCATGGCAGTAAAACTGTTTGCAATAAAGTTACTCCCACCAGCCAAAACGGGAAGACCGATCCGAAAAAGCCTACAAAATTGGGCTTGGAATATGCATCACAACTGTGCGGTGTGCATCTGCCGTCGGCGTGGAAACACACTTTCACCCGTACCGCTTGCATCGTCTGTAGGTGTTAGATTATCCCCGATTTTGACACTGCTGGCTGCTGAAACGTTTTAGATTTCTTTCAACACTCCCGTCCAATTTTTAATTGGTTTGAAATTCCATATCATTTCTCCCTTTGGTTTGGATATGATTTCTATTGTACCTCGTAGCAGATTACGCAACGCCGCTTGTGGTGAGGACCAAACGAGAAGGTTCGAACCATTTTGAGAAGCCCCGGGTATATCTCACCTGGAAATGAAGTAAGAAGAAGAGAAAAACAATCACATTAGTAGGATAAATAAAGGTGCACTGTTTCAGAAAAGAGATTGTTTTAGATACGAAATGATCAATGATGTGCTTTTCAAATATTTTAAACCGATTAATGCGAACGAATCAAAAGACACGAGTCATCTAAAACACCAAAAAACCAAAAAGCAAATTCAGAAAACGTCAGATTTTTTACTTTTAACACAAAAATGGCCAACATAATTTTATATAGGGACTCATGACCCAAACTCATTCACTCAACTAGTATAGTTTTATAAAACATGAATGTTGTATTCATCAGAAATATTGACATTTTAACAAATAAATCATTTTTCTAGAAGTTAACTCATAAGAATATTGGAATTTTTTATCAAAAAATATCACTAAACATAATCCTTTGTTACCAAGATGGAGATCCTTCGTTACCAAGATATTGCTGAAATGAGGATCTCTAATAATAACCACTTTTATATTTGAAGCCAAAAAGCCGAAATTTCAGCCAGCTCAGTGGAACTATATTCATCATCCGGGTTGTTTCCATTTGACACCTATGTTCCGTCATATTGGATTTCATCATTTGCGGAGGAACAAAGATGCATTTGAAAATAATTTTTTTTTTCTTAAAATGAGTTAATAGTTAATAATGAGAGTAATACTTTTAATGTATTATAAAAAATCGTTTCAAATTGTTTTTATCATCTCTTGACAAAATAATTTTGCTTCAGTAAAAAAATCCTTGAAGAGCTCCCACAAATCGGCGTTTGTTACATATTTCCAGGCTGAGAGGTTGAGAGTTGTGGTTTGTGTGAAGTGTGTTTTTTATGAAGTTTTGACATGATTTGAGTCTTCAAGTGTCAAACTCCATATGAAATGCTGTGAAATCCCCCAAAGTTAGTTTTGCATACTGTTACATTACAATACGCTTACTTCAATGTGAATTTTACAAATAAATACTATTTTTCTTGAGATATACAACTATACATCATATTAAACCACCCGATGGATCATATCCCTACATTTATCAGCTTTGAATCGACCATCATGCCAATATTAATATTAATACAATGAGCAACCGAAAATTTTTCACCATTTAATGTTGCTCCCTTTGCCAGTCCAGTCCTCAACACTAGCCACCTGCGACTTCTTGCACTAACTGCAGCGATACGATCATTCCCGCCTAACGGACTGTACACATCCGAAAGGAAAACAGTTCGTTGTGATCGAACATTAACATCACCATCAACGATCACGGTGTACCTCCTCCCGTAACGCTTCTCCCCTTCCGACCCTTAGCTTCGGGAGACTTCCCTGGCAAGCTTGAATGCACCGTACCGGAATGTTATTAATAAACCAATTACAATTACATCTAGTTATGCCGTTATTGGTGGCCGTGCCTTTGCGCCATCCAATTGTACCACGGTAGCATCGGCTATCGGCTTGTATCTCGCCCTCTCGGTACTAAAACCGTACATCGATAAACACGCACCGAACACACACGCCCAAACGGAGCAGCAGTACGCGAATGTTGAGGCATTTATCCCATCCTCCACCGCGCCGGCGTGCAATACCGTCCGGTCGGTCGGCATGCCTATCACTAGCAATGGGCTTGCAAAATCGCACCAAAATCGGTTGTAATTTTGTAATTATCATTTTCTAAACTTTCCAGTTTCACTCACACAGAGAATTTCATGTTGCGCCATGTTTTAGCCCAAAGATTTGATCGTAATCCGTCTAATTTCAGCCCACGAACGATCACCTTACACCGTGAATGGTATACATTGTAGCGCTAGCGACACACACCCGTTTGGGCAAGGGCTTTCGTGTGCAAGAGCGCACTTTTCTCCGAAGCCCCGTCACCCCCGTCTCGGGGGTAATCTGTCCTTCAGCACGCACAAACAAGTGAGGTCAGTTCACGCAGGAGAAAAGCGGTCACCATTTCCCCCGAAAGCGCACGAGCACGCACACACACAAACCCACACAAACACAGTCACCCATTGCTATGATTCCACACACCCCCGTAACGCGACCGTTTCCTCGAATGACCTCGCGTGTACTACGCTGCGCAGCTCTATTGTTTTGGAGGAGAAGGCGACGAACTTCAGCCCTTCTGGCCAATCATGACTATCACAAGCGGGAGGGGGTGTTACCTTTACAAAAAAGAATAATAATAATGTTTTTCAATTATAAAACTCAACCCGTTCGCCCCAACCGTCCACACGATTGCGGTCAGAGACGGCCGACCTATTTGGGAGCAGCTTCTTGAGCACATCACGCGACAACCCTCCCCTGGTGCAGTGCCCCGGGTTTGGTCCGCCCGGTTTCCCATTCATTCCACGAACCTGGAGTGTTTGGTATGTTGGGAGGTGTTTTTTGTCACTTGTTTTTTTTATTGTCCACTTCCCATCCTCGTTTGCTTATTGTTTTACGTTTAATTATGTACACACACAGACATCCCTCAGCAACCTTCGCTATCAGCTACGAACCCTCGTTGCAGTTGGCGCGCGATTCGAGGACAGTGACCGGGGTAAGACTTGAGTACCTCGCTAAAACTTTGTCTGTGAGTGTGTGTATGTTTTTCTTTCCTTTACTAATGTGCACATTTAATGCATTCCATATCGGGATATGCACAAGGTTCCGCATTTGATGTGCTCAATTGTTGACACGGCCGGGAAGGGGCTCCCCAGCTTCGTCCCAGGACGCGTATCTTGCCAGCCGCCTGCTTGGATTGTGGAACGTGCGGTGCTCGATTTGGATGGGTTGGACCACACCGCAAGCCCTGGCGGGGGGACGTTCTCCGATGGCGCTCAAGATGTTTTGAAACCGGGACACGCTCCAGCAGAGACAAAGCAAAATATGCGAATGAAAATGAAATTGGCGATAGAAACACAACAGCATTGAAAAAAAAACTAGTCAACAAAAAATACAGACATACCCCCACACACACAGATCGACTTTGTTGACGTTCTTGGGTGTAACTATTTTGTATGATCATGGTTCGCTGCACACGCAAGAGGGAAGGCTGATAAGCGGAAAACTATTAAGTGTGTGACGCATATAGTTCGTTTATTGTTTGATTTGTAATATTCCTGATATAAAATAAAAAAAAATCCTGAAAACCACTTTTTTCTTTTTACATTTATTTGTGTTTACATTGTAATAATTGACATTCATCGTTTGAGTTTACAAATTATAATAATAATTATTATTATTATCTTGTATTTTTATTATTATTGTCATGATTATGACTAAAATCATAATATTTTTATTACATATTACATATATTTCGACCATACAAATCAAGACTCAATCAATTAATAATGCAAAGTTTGTTTTTTCGTCTAAGTCAAACGTCGGTTTCCCTTTTGTAAGTCCATACCAGAATGCTCCCAACAACCTATCACATGGCTTAGAATCGTCAATCAGTTCCGACCTTGGAGCGCCCAACCACCCATTACCACGGATCACTGACTTTGTGCGGTACCACTCTTTGTCGCATCAAAAATAGCAATACCAAAGATGCGCTACCCTTTTTCCCATGCACAAGTAGCCCTCAAGTGTTGCCGTGCATAAAAAAAAACCAACCGTCGCGCATTTTGCGCTTAAAAATAAATCACCCGTGACCACGGCACGTCCGTAGCGAATCACACACCGCGCAAAAATCATAACCGATCAGCATACGCAAAAGAGACGCGATAAAAACTGTAAGCATCCATAAAAGGGTATGTTTTGCGGTGCGGTACGTTGCACAGTATACTTACACACACGTTGCATAAGAAACACGAAACCCTGTGATCTGCCCGAAGGTACCGGAGGGAGGATCAGCAAAGGATAAGGATTAACCTCTGTAATCCCATTTCATCCACCCCGAACGGTGAGACGAAGTCGCTTCGGTTGCATAACTTTCCCAACTTTCCCAATAACTTTATTAATTGAGCACACGCTTTTTTTATCACGCAGCTTTCAGCAAGATCGATAGAGAGAGGAAGAGAGCGAGAGAGCGAAAGGTTACAATCGCAGCCATACGCCGCTCGTTACGGTTGTGTCCTCTATTGTGCATGCCGGATTCAACCAGATTTAACCGAAACACTTGCAAAAATTCGAACAAAAAACAACACACACGACAAATTAACACTAGCCTGCCACAACACAACAACCGAAAAAACACAAAACTAACAACAACGAAAAAGCTTCAACAACTTCATCAATCAAAACGATCGAATCGATTATCGGTGCGAGCCGGAAAAGAGAAATTGTCGATTTGGCCCGATCGTCACCCGGTCACCCCCAGCACACGGTGCGCACGGAAAGAGCAATCCGCACGACAGCATAACTGCGCATAACTGAACGTAACCAATGAGCATAACAATTTTATCCACACTTCAAGGGGAGGAAGCGTTTCTGCCTCGCTTTGTTTTGCAGCACGAGCTTCGGCTGCGATAACTGAACGGGACGAATCCATTCCATTCCCCTCCGATCGCTCCGTCAGTTTCCAATTCGATTGGTATTATTTGGGACCAATCGAAAATTGCAGCTCCTTGCGCTGGAGCAAGGTGCGGAAAAGGTAAAGACGTTGTCTTTACGAAACGATCAAGCCCGCACCACCCGCAAATGATAGTTGTCAATTAATTGCGTCTCATTAGAAAAGGCTTTCGTTTGCTTGCGGCAAACAATGAAAAAACCTTTCACAGGCGCGAACAGCTCAATCGATGTGGGCTCTGCTGCTGCTGCTGCTGGCACCACCTTACACCACGGGAGGATAGTATTCGGGGTTCGAAATTACATGTAATTGATTTGTCTGTGCGATCGACGCGCTTTTTCTCGGTCCGTGGAGTTCGGGAAGAAAAATCAGGTCACACGTGCAGTCAAGACTCACCACACACAGACACACACACACATGTACAAATGACAATCTTTTATGTGTTGGCTCCCGAAGCCGGGTTTGTTCCTTCCGCCCTTTTGCGCCGGCGGTCTAAGCATCAATCATAGCGTTCTTCCCACACCGATGGACCACCGTACACCCCCCACAGGGCATAACGATCGCAAACGTGCTCACGATGTCGCCGCACAATCACTCCAGGAAATTCCATCCGCGCGCGCGCGCCCGCTCACACTTGAAGCTGGACACAATCAGGAACGATGAAAGTGCAGCTTTTCAACCGTGCGCCAAGTCCGCCGGGCATGGCCTTTTTGTTTTGAAATGCTTCTTCGCTGTGTGCGTATGTGTGTTCTTGTTTTAGTAGGGGAAGGGAAGAGAAGGGAAGGAGTGTGTGGAAGCTGCACGACAAATTCCGGAACGCCGTCGAACCGTTGGCCAATGCACAATGGGCATTTGCCGGGATGAAATTCAAAAAATCAACTTTTTAATAGAGCAATTCCAAACAATAGGTTTTAATACTAAGGGTTAAACTAAAAAAAATACCACATATGAGCTCTTTATCTTTTCTGGTTCTCTAGAAAAGACCTCTCAAAGTCGAGATTTGTTAAAAAAAACGCAGAAAAATCTTCACTTTTTGGAAAACTTTGAACCTTTGTAACTTTTTCAAATATGAACCGATTTTGATAAATTTAGACATTTTATAAAGGATATTTAGTACCCTTTATAAACACACGAAAAATGTTTGAGTTAAGTTAATTTTATGCAAAAATATACGATAATAACTGAAGAAACCTCCTGAAAATTTTCATTATTTAATTTTTGACTTGATGCCATTATGAAAGTGGCGTAGAGTGGCGTTGTCTCATATTTGTCACATAATAGTGTAATATATATACTATCAATCTGTGAAGAAATATTCTGCGAAAGTTTGCGAACGCGAATTTTATTCAAGTTTTTTCACATCAACTTTTTCTAAAAACAGACACATGCGTAACTAGGCGGCTCCATAGGTGCCTAGTATAACGTATGTCGTGTTTTCTACAAAAAATATATTTTACGTGCTTCTGATCAACTTTTATTTCAATTACGATGCTGTGTATCTTAGTTTCAGCTCATGTACTTATCTTATATATAAATTTCTATTCTAACCTAACTTTATTATTAAATATAATGAAGCAAATCAGAACCAAATACCTTTTGGTCCTACTCCAGATTACAGACGGCTGTAAGGAAAATAATTCCAAAATTATATGCATAGCAGGAAAATGTTATGAATGCACTAGCATCTATTGGCATTTTGGGAGAAGAAACTCCCAAAAGTCATGATAAACTAAATATAAGGATAGAGGGGAGTATGCTACAAAGAATAGTTTGCAAGAAAAAAATGCATCCAGAAGGACATTTTGTATAATGAGCTGTATTCCTCTGATTCGTTAATCAGTTCAATAACAGTAGTAAATACTGAAGTAAATACTTAGTTTGTAGCTATTGTTGAATTTTGATTTTTTCAGATAGTTGTAAAACCAAGAACATCAGATTTTTATTTTTATCATCCCTTCTGAAGGCAGTTCAGGACTTGGAAAAGTATTGGATGATATTCAATATTGTGATATCAATGCCCAGGAAAATGTGTAATTCCTATTTTTTTAACAACCGATTTAAAATTTTGACCTTCAAAGACAAACAATATGTGCTGCTTTTCATGACGAATTAGGGAACTACTTTATTTCAATGTACCTGCTCTAAATAATTATTTAAATGCCTTTATTAATGTCTTTAGAAATGTGAATTAGACGTTAGGAGCTTGTAATACCTTCCACCTAAGTTGTGTATGTAAATTTTCAATATTTGTACTACGTGTGAGTAAAAGTGATGAGAATTAGCTACAATTGTCCTATACAAAGCGGAAAAAATTATCTTATTCAAAATTATTATGTTTTGTTCATATATTATGGAACATTACAGTATATTTTAAAATGGTTTATACTATTAGCAACAAATAATACAAGAAAAAACACACAAAATGAATAAAACTAAGCAAAGATCCCTTAAAACACTATTTTAAGTAGCGCCACCTAGTGGTATGGATACGAACTACGTATAAAATGTTATTTACTATCATAATACTTTACTACAAACGATAAAAACTAACAATTTCTGCAAAAATAATTTTATCCCGCAAATTGTTCTAAACTGCCCATTGTGCAATGGCCGGGATACTGGTGTTTTGGGATGTGCAAGTGCTCGAACTGGGTTAAAGTTATAAATAACAACAACAAAAAAAGCTGGGAGAGTGCCACTGCCGCCGGCCATGCGGCCATTGCTGCCGGTTCAATTTCCTGTGGCAAAGCGGTGTGGCGCGCGCATTCGTTGTGCAGTGGCGCGAATTCCGCGTCTTGCCCTCGCGTCGTGCTCGATGCTTTCGGTTTCGGGTTCAAATTCGTGAGATGTGCAAGCAGGCCCAAAGCATTCCGAACGCAGTACGGTTTGCAGTGGAGCAGAATCGAACACTATGTCACGTGTGGGTTTTTAATTGACCAGAACGATCTTTTTCTTTGTTGTTTTGTGTACTTTGATTTAAGATTTAAGATAATAAATTTGCTGGAATGTCACTGGCCCGGGCAAATCCTGACTTCAGGAAATATTATGGAAAATTACACAGTATGGATTTTTTGTCAGTTGTTTTCCAATAATTTGTTTTAATTTTTTAATTTAGTACTCCTTTCCCTATTACAACTGTTTCAAGTTCCTCATTAATAAAAACATGTTTTCAGTCACACGCATTTATCAATGAACCACAAACGCTACTCACAGTGTCAAGTGCGGCTTCTTCACTAGATCGCCTTTTACGCACCTGTTTCATCGTTGTTGTGTATGGTGTGGCTACCAAGTGTCCAGTTTTCTCCCGCCCAAAAAGAGTATGAACAACTTCTATCCTCTCCAACCATAAACGGCGCACCCCACATCCAGAGCGTCTCATTACGCCCGCTCCACAAATGGTTCGCCCATTCATTGGCATCGAACCACCACCAGTTGCAAGACCGGGAGCAGAGGGTCATCAACACCCAGACCCAGGAAATCCTGCTACAATACACGCTCATCCCATCACTCAATGGTGCAAGGGAGTGTGGGGATGAAATGAAAAAGTGCAGAAATCGAATCAAGCTGACTAACATCCATCCAAGCAGCAGGAGAAGCCACCGAGGGTGACATTTACGGTGCACACACGTCGCAACGCGGCAACGGATATGCCACCGCACTTTCGCAAAGCAGCATACCAGTATGTTGTGTGTGAGTGCGTGTGTGTGTCCTTATCGCCAGATCGTTTGATCATCGCAAATCTTAACGAGTGATCTTTTCCGCTCGGTCCGCGAGATGAAGGTGTAATGAAGCGTGCCCCAGATCGCGATGTCTCAGTGATGACAGTTTACATTTATCTAACGAACAGACACCGGGTTGCGTTGCATTCCGTGTGCTCCGGCGTGTTGCTATTGCAAGCGTGGCTTGGCGTGGTTGGATAAGCATCTCCACGCGATCGCCAGCGGGAAAAGATGGATGGCTTGAAATGATGACACGGAATGTACAACCATTTTATTGGTTGCACTCATAAATCGTCCAACAAAACAATGCTGTGTCACTTTATGGCTCTCTGCACCCTAAAAACGCGGTTGTTTCGGGTTAGCTTCCCTTGTATTTTGTGTTGGTTTCCAGCAGGCCGGGTTTTGTTATTTCCACTTCGTAACAAATCGACTGCACCAGCCACTGTTTGCGGTGTATTGCTTTTTTATTTGTACCCTCAATAATAATCTTCCCGACAAATGTGCTGTAACAAGCGCGTATCGATCACTGCTCATAAAATCTAACACAACACACTCACACACATCAATCGATCGATGTTTCATGAAAACGTGTTGAAACAAATGTTGTCTGCTGTTATCTAAACAAATAAATACCTGGGCGCTTGGATAACATATCTCTCAGCACAACTCCACTCGAAGGGTCTGAACGGCAGCAGCCTCAAGAAAGCATGATGAACTTTTAGGAACAGTACTTTTGAGAAGCCATCTCATCTATTTTATGTCCCTCTACATTAACTTGAACGATAACTCGCCTCATCGGGAAGGTGTGCCGGTAAAATATCGTTAAGCACAATTTGCAACACACCCATCAAATGGAGCGTCTTCAGATTTATGATCCATCAAACGTTGCCGGTCCCCACCCCCATTTCAATGTCAAGGGTTTTCGAAGGGATCGTCATTTCCGTCGCACGACAAGTCTTCCTATGCTTCTCTTTTTTCTCTCCATTTTTTCTCCCTCGATGCACATTGCTCCATTCGCTCACAGCAGTTCTTCCCACAACGCCGGCAAATGCTAGACCGCTCGTAAATAAACTAAAAAAAAAACGCTCGCAGGCAAACGACCAGCACCGTGGTCCGTGCTAATTGACGGTGACCCTTTGCGGCCGGAGAATGTAAAGGGCGACACGAACGGAAATTCCACCACCATTCCCCGTCCGACCGCCTCTGCAACCATTTGCGCGCAAATGAGCACTCTCACTCTTGTGGCGCGCGTGCACTCTTGTCTGGATTTGCTTCGGTCGCTCTATCGGTGTCACAAACGTGGTCCCGTGGTCCCAGAGTGTCGTCGGCCGTACTTCACATCGGTGCATCACGCACCACTCCCGGCCCCCGAGTACGGGCGGGCAGCGACGGTAAGGTACGGTTCGCGTGTAACAAGGTCAAAAGGAGCAGAGAAGCGTATGAATTATGGCTTACGCTTAGTTGGCGGCGCTTGCGCACCTAGGCTGGCATTTCCGGTCTGCTCCCTTTCTCATGTGCTGAAATGTGTTCGTCTTTCTACCCTGAAAGGCGAAAAAATGTGCCATCGGAAGATTCTCATGGCTGCGAGTAGCGTCACGGAAGAAGTTGTGTGCGTTGCGCTGTTCGCGGCACATTATAACTATTATCCTGTCGATCGTCTCGCATCCCAATAGTGCACTTGCCATTTTTTGCGAGTTTTGTTTCACTTTTCGCCACATCGACGAGCTGCCCTGGGGTCACAGCGGCAAGGCACACCACGGGGAACGGGGTTTCATTCATGCGGAGTGCAGACAGAACGACGAAAAAGCAGCAAGAGCGAACTCTTCTTTGGGCTTTGCTTTCTAACACCATCCAGCAGTATCTTTGCTTTCCCAGCCACGGTGTCCCAGTTCACATCGCGCTGGAAGGTTTTTTTTTTGTTTTGCTTCGTCGCCGTAACCTCACCGCCTTGGAGTGGGCCCGAAAGTGCTGGAGGCACTTTGCTCAACGACGCACCCTTTTGTTTAATCTTCTTCCACCTCCAGTCTCACTGTGTATCCGTGCCGTGTCTGCTGATGCGCAATGGATGCCTCCTCCAGGAGGTGCTGCTACGGGGTAAAAGATACGGGGACACACTGATCACATCCCTCTGGCGGGACCAAAAATGGACCACCGAATCGATCGGTCAGTATTCCAAACTAAATGCTGGGGGGATGTGTCCATGTGTTCACCGCGGGATGTGAGAATCGTGATCACATTTCACCGATCAATCAGCCGCCGGGTGTACCGGCCGGCCCCGAACACTTTCCAATCACCTACCCCCCTTGTACTTCCCACCCATCGCTGATCAATTGTGTGCCGAGAAATGTGTGACCCGTACCCGTGTCACGTCTGCTCGTCATCTTTAAACCCCTCGATGCGTGATCATCGGGCAGAGGATGTCGTTTCAACTTCACCTCAAAAACACCTGAGCATTGCATTAGCGGTTTGGGAAGACTTCCTCAAGATTCGGAACTCTGGATGGTACTGGAGTCTTTTTGCCACACTTTCTTCCCTTTGTTGACTTCCTCCAGCTGAGTTAATGGAATGGATGATAGCGCGCAGCGCGTCTGTATGTGCACTAGCTAATGGTGTCGTCTGCACAGCTTCTCGGTCGTTAAGTAGAGTAAATGAGGTTCTCCTTTAACGCTTCTAAAGAGATGACGATAAATTGTGTTTCCCAAAATGATGCGCCTTTTATAGCTTATCGTATGAGATGTAGTTTTTAAATTGAGAGAGATCGTTAGAAAACTAATAGAGCCAAATTGTACAAAAATAAATGCTCTTTTTAAGAAAAACTGTTGGTAAATGAGATTCATCAATAAAATGAAATGAAACGGAAGAATCTCCGATCATTTGCTTCTCACATTAAATCTAAAATAACAAAACGATCCAAGCACTCGATTAACATTTGAGACTAGTTATCATTCCCACTTGCATTCATACATTGTATCAACTTTCTAAATGCATCTTTAATACATTCGATGTTCTGTGTGTACAACACCGCTATCAAACATACTCCCGAAATAGTCGACGAACGTTTTCTAATTTCCTGTGCATTACACTTCTCTGCTACGCACAGCCACACAACAGGCAATGCACCAACTGCATTCACCCGCGATGTATACACGATGTTCATACATTCCACGGTGCATGGTAGCACGCTACCATTCTCCAAAAACCACCATCACGATGAGTCAAGTTCACCAACATTCCAGCCGTACAGCAAGCCCCACCAACCAACAGAAAGATGAAACCCTTGTGCCGAATTCACTTGGCAAACGACATTCACTCTCATAGACAAGCCACAACCAGCCAACGGGGATGCTCAAAGGGGAAGAAGAAAGTTTTGTGACCCTACTAGTTCCGTCTGCCACCATCGTAAGTGACTTCCAAAGCCCGGCATGCTTGCTGCACCCCCGGGGGAAGATCTTTACAGCCAAAGTAATACAAAACGGCAAGCAAGATAAAAACAAAAACACACCCATGAACATCTAATGGAATGCATAAATAAACAGCATCCCTGACCCGCGCCCGGGCGAGGGCGACAGGGAAATGGGAAAAACGCGGCATATTCAAGTGCACCATGTTCCATCCCTCCCACAGGCACCCAGCTCCCGGGCACCCAAGGGTTTTGAGGGCAAGCAACCATCTTCCGGTGGTTGCCACGGTCACGAACACGGGTTCGCTTTGAGCGGCACGGTAGCTGGCACAACTATAGTTGAAGGTAGGAGTTTTCATCGTACGAGCCGACATGGTGTCACTTTCGCATATTGTCACCTACTTGGCCATCGGTGCACAACGCAACGCGCACGGGACGGATCCGAAAGACGAGGTGAGCGATCGAGGGATAGATCTTCGCGTTTTCATCTCCACGAGTACAATGGAGGAATCTTAAAAAGCAATTGCTTTTGAGAAAGAGTTTCTTCTGCTAGATAAACACATACACTAACTAGTGAGAGGAAATAAGAAGAAAAGGTAGAAGCAAAACACTCGTCACTGTCTCTTGTTTATGGAAGTGAAAAGAATGAAAATGAAACTGGCAGGTGTGTTGAAACGTTTCGTTTATCAATCCCCACTGCCTTATCAATGGGTCGCAACGGAAAGGCTTTTTTAGGAATGCAATGTGAGGTACACTAAGAGGTTTAAAAAATAAAACTTCATTAAAGCAAAATTTAAAAAAAAAATTATAAAACACTACAGTAACATCCAACAAAACAACTGTTACGAGCCTGCCATTCATTATGCAATATTTCAATGTTTTATCAACTTTATTTTGTGCTGCGCACATGAGATTCTACCACTCTTGAAGAAATACTGTTTTGTATCGTTTAACCTGTCACAGACTCGTGCCACTGCAAAAACAGACGTCTATCCTCGAACAAGGCAAACAAAAAAAAGCACACAGAAGCAGCTGCTTGACGCTGCCGAACGTCACAATTATGGTGGTGTATTTTTTTGTTCCTCCACCTTCATGCTTTTCTGCCATCGGAATCGAACGGCAACAAAAAAAACGCCAGCAATCAACCGCATAAAGGGGACATTCGCTTGAAAACAGCACACGTACACGATCTGGCGAGGATCAAAGAAGCATCATCTGCAGCTGTCCCCAGTTCAACCCCCACGTTCAATGGTTTAACGGGGGACGACCAGAAGGGGGCAGAATTTTTTCCCCTCGGTCCTCTTCCATAGGCGTTCAGGCACTCCCGGCAAGCGTTACGTCCGGCCTCTAATGACTATGCCCGGATCGGAAGGATGTCATCAATTATGACATCGTCGTGGTGAAATGGTGCTACGTTGTTTTGCTGTTTTGTTTCACTTCTCCTATAAAATGACTGAGAGATGAAAAAACGGCGTAACCTACCACGTGCGCTAATTATCTGCATCGCAACGGTGCCTTAAGAGCGATACCGCTCTTCGGACGTTCGTTAAGGCAGAATGCAGAGGGTGCGTTCAGGAGCGTCTAACACCTTATTTTCCGCATCAGCATCCCGCTTCGCTCGAGAACACGCCTAACTCTTCCCTGCTTATATCCGGTCACACATTTCAATAGGTCTTCAAGTGTTTTTTCCCCGACTGCAGTTCGCTGCAGCTGCCGCGGTGCACAACCATTGCAGTGCTCATCAGTATGCACATATATATACTGCTGCAACTTCCTGCCCGGGACAACTTCCCGTGGTATCATATTCAGCCAGTCCAAAGGATATCATGTCTGGGGCGGGGTTCGCTTGCGTCGGCCAGAATATGAGACCGGCGCAGAACGTTGAATCTCACAGCCAGAACTCGATCGATCCCAGGTCGATTGCAACCGGTTTTGCCTGCCGAGGCCGATCGATCGGCTCCCACAGGGTTATGGGCGGATACAATTGAACGTATCGAATTACGTACGCACCGGCAGGATGTGTACGTCTAATCATGGGAATGAGGCGCGCGGCTGATGGAAACCGAGGGAAGCTTTCTGGAAGCTGGCAGTGGCTGGAAGCCATCGAATTGGCTAAAGAAACAACTGAAACATTTATGCTCCCACCACCGATAGAGAAAGGAAACGGCTCAAGTGCAGAGGAAAGTGGAACGAAAATATCGTACTTAATCCTGGATAGGGTTGGAGTGTTTCGAACCGAATCGAAACGGACGAGAGTTTACCTTTGCAACGCTTGTCATAACGTTCACCATCGATCGCACATTAACTTCACACACTTTGCTGCAAATGCCGCAAACACACGCGTAACACTCGTAACTGATTAGATAGAGCTAGCACTCGGGCAAGATTCGGTTCATTTCCTCAGTCGAATTGGAATACCAACATCCCCACCGGACGGAACTAATCAATTCATCTCACTGTAAAGTTTTTATCTACGACCGGAAACCCAAATAAAATCCGAACAGGGAAAAACGTTTCGTACTCTCTTCCAATTGTAGACTCTTTTTGCTTGGTATTGATCAACTCTCCTCTCAGTAATTGATTTCGGTGTTGTTTTCACACTCTACCATTCCTTTCGAACGCGTAAGATTGGTTTAAATGACACAGTGAGCCGATAGGAACACATCAAACGAAACAGTTAAATCCTTCCTCCCCCCGTACCAGAGTGTATCGAAGCGCATGTGACTAAGTGCCAAAAGTTGGATTTTATTGCTATTGCTTCAAGCTACCGCTAGCCGGCTGACAGAAGCGCAGGTGCGTGAGAGGAACGAGGAAGTGACATTTAGCAGATCGTTGCTGTGTTGTTTTAGCGGCAACCTGTGAATGAGTGCTTTGTTATGGTGTCCAAAGAAAATAGCTTTGGAATGGTCTTGGTCCACGCAAAAGCTCATTATCTAAGCTAGCGGATTGCAGGGTTGAAGTAGTTGTGCATAAAAAAAAAACGGAATGGCCTTTTGGGTGATAGCAATTGAAATTGCTTAGAATAAAACACTTTAGACACTCTTTGTTTCTGACACCATTCTTTTTCTTCGCTTTTTTGCACCTTTCACACCAACCAAATCCAAACAAATTGCTCTCCGTCGTGCTGAACGGATGTCGTTGGAAAACTAATTGCCCGGACATTAGAACATAATCTACCAGTCACGGTCTTAGATTCTACGCCTAGCTCTAGCTGTAATGTGGCAACGAAAAAAGGAGTTTGGTTTGAATGATGCTCAATTTGTCCCCGTGCAAGATAGGTCACGCTGAAGCCGTCAGTTTTGTCATTTCTTCCTTTCGGCTCAAATAGCGCCCGTTTCCCGTTAGTCATGCGCGAACGTCCACCAGCAGCCAGCGACAATGGGCACCTTTTTGACATCAATTTTGTAAGACGACGAAGACAACCGACAATGGACTTTCGAGGGCTTGGTGCACCGGGTGACTGGGTAGCAGGATCCTTGTATGTCCCAGCACACGAAACAAACTGCCAGCAATTACTCTCTACCGAAACCAAAGTGCGGACGACAGACAAACAATGCTCCAGCGGACGCTGACGGGCCCTGGATCGGGTGGCGTGAATGGAATGTGCAAAGCATTACACGAGCATGATTCATCTGGCTCGGCGGCGGTGTTGTGCTGGCAGGTAAGTGATGTCATGTATGCTCAAATACGTAGCATTTACCGTAACGAGAGGTTTTGATTCGTACTGTAAACTCAAGCTTCCTATACTAATAATTTTGAAATACTTCTGCGATAGTAATCAGTCAAAATCGATCGGCCACAAAACGCAAGCGTAACTAATAATGCCAACAGCGGCTCATTTCCCACCTGTTGCGTGTTGTGACTGACAGCTTATAAACAGCTACCACATGTTTGATAGCTTCCCAGAGCAAGCCTGCCATCTTCATTAGGTGTCGTTTCATTTGCGAATTCGGACAGAAGGGGCCAGAAAACACGCCGGCAAATTGAGAAATGAAGACGTTTTTCCAATTAAGAAAACGTGTTGCACCAAAAATATTGTGATGCGATTTTAAAACGTTACCTCCGCCTTACCGCGGTGAGAATGGGGACAATGTGCGGCGCTGCGCTTTTATTGGAGGTTATTTAACCAGTCGCATAGATTATGAAATGGGACGTTTGGCATCAATATACCGGGCAAAAGTGAACTTGTGCTACTCACAACGGCATAACGGCGAGATGAAAAGTATCACCAACACATACCTAAAACGAGAGACATAAAAAACAATTGGGTTAGAAATGTGCGGATAACTGAAATCGAGCCAACAGCTTAAAATTTTATTAAAGTAAAAAAACGAATAATGGAGCTTCCCAAATTCCTGCCCCATAATTGAGACAACTTGTAGGATAATAAGAAAAAAACATAGAACTTGATATAGATATTGCTATTGCTTCAAAAAAACTACTCCATTGCTCGAGTGCCACTGACCCTTTTCGTTATTTCGTTGATGCGCACGGGTCAGACTCTCGATCCGCCCACCACAAGTCCCGAAATTCATCAGCAAATTTAATGAACCAAATCACTAGAACCAATGCCTCCCCTTTTCACCAGCACGTTTTTCCACCCCTCGAAAAAAGACAAGCCCCCACGGCCAGGAAAGTGATGGCTAGATCGAACACGCCGGCACGATCTAATGATTAGGTACGCCACCATCGCTACCAAGGAAATTTCGAAGTTTTACCTTAACGGGCAAGTTCTACGGACAGTTTCCTCTCTTTCTATGGGGCGGCACCGACTCAAAGCTGACAGATGTGGTAGATCTACTGTGAGTCTGCTAAATTTTGCTGTAAATTCGTCCAAGCGAGCAACAGGCCCCCTATGCACGAAACCAGTGATTTCGTTTCATCCATTTTCGAGTCATTTCGTTTGATTTGATCATTTCCGATGGATCGAATTTGCGTTTGACCGTTCAAAGGGAGGACGCCCTTGAAGTACACATGCACATAAAATTGGAAAACGAGCTGAAACTAAGAATTACGTACTTCCGTATATTAGGAGAAAAATAAAGAAAAACAGAAATGCTATGCCCGTACTAATGAGGACACTACCTCTATGACGATTGATTGCGTTAAGAATTGCTAAAGAAAAGCGATGCTGTCCAATAACATGAGATGAGTTTTATTTTGCCTAATACCTGCTAATTTGTGAAAATTTATCAAACTTCTAGCATGTTCCAGAATCGCATAGTGGCAGTTCAAAACATAAGCAAAGCCATCATATGCTGCGAGGCAATATAAACCAGCAAAATTGGTACCGATGATCTGTCGTATTTCCGATTCCATCTCACAGACCCGATATCTACAGTGTCCAGCTACGGCCAAACAGGCTAAGGCTAAGGTGGAGGCAATCAACAACGTACACCTATCAACTCCAACCGACATCACTCGCATGCGTAGTGCACAAGCTTACCAACCGCAAGTTCAACCGAAGGCACAAACTCGCCGCTTCGCCACACTCACGTTGGTCAATTTTGCTCAACAAAGCAGCGAAGCGATCCGCATAAGCCGGCGTTGAATTCGCAACCATACAAACGCCTTTCCCGCCTTTCTGCTCGCATCTTCGATCTTGCCCCTCAACTGTAACGCAACAGGTAATGCCAACATCGGTGTGTGCACTTTAACAACAACACCACATGCTTCACGTGCTCACACGATTCAAGTGCACTTGCACCCAGCCCACCACTTGGTGATGGGGACTGGCAACATACGCAGGAGTGCGCACCGATTCGTAGGTGCACGTTTTTCTACAGCCTACCCGGTGCTGCGCCGAGTCCACCGTGATTGATGTTGAACGTTGAACGATCACCAAAAACCCGCACCCAGCGGCTTCCCGCGCGCGCGGTGACTGTATGGGCCTTTTGGAAAATTTTCGCTTTCGATTCAGTTTGACCAAAAGTGGCCACCGCAACCCGACCACGGCACGGTTGGAAAACCGGTTCTGGCTGGTCGGTGCAATTCTGCATCGCCACTACAGCCGCAGCCGTGCGATCAAGGGGCAGCATTGAATTCAACACGCTGAAGGAAGGAATTATTTTGTTGAGAAAAGGCAGGCAAACGATGCCTCTCCACGTACACGTTCAACAGTACCGTGAACAGTACAGGTCGTGAGCGAAGAGTAAATCAACATCAACAGCAACAGCAGCGCGCAACAGCTCCGAAGCAGCATCGTCATCATGATCATCATCCATGTTAACCTGTTCAAATTCAACAGCCGCGCGGTGAAATTTCAGGGTTAATGATTTATGGTTTCCCCCACCCGCCTGAGGCGCTGTCCCGAGTGAGATCGGTCAAAATGTATGTGTGTTTACGTGTGTGTGTCTGTGGAGGTATACAGCAAACCATCGGAGACTGCTGGCTACCTTTCATCCCTTGACCCTGTGGATCTAATAATAGTTCTAGGTGCACTTCGGGTTGAATTGATTTCCGATGCTGATTGCTTTATGGATTTTCACTTTCGCATCGTTTCTCTTCCTGCATGGATGTAATATTTACGAGAGATTTTATGTTTTCTTTTTGAGTTCTCTTTTTAAAAGTTTGTCAACAAAACATAATAATAAAACAACAATAAACAAACAAAACATTGTAAGTAAAAACTGCCAAACTCTGGTTCGTCGCTTGCTGTCGTGCTTAAGTCTTTCCCTACGCTAGTGATGCCAACTGCTAACAAAATAATTTGCTGAGCTCCAAAAGAAATGCTGTCGCTCTTTGTTGCCGTTGCTGATAAGCTGATGCCTTCGCTGATGCGCTGAGCATCACAAAACATCACACCAAACAAAACATCTCTCCGTGATGGCAGCCATAATGGCCGTACAAGGCAAAAGTCAATTAAAATGTATGAGATCCTTTCTGTCGTTGTTGCTGCTGCTGCTGCTGCTGCTGCTGAAAAGTGAAGTTCGTTCGTTTTTGCACGTTTTTATTGTTTCGAGCCTGTGACGCCCCAGGGCCTACCTATCCCTCCCCGCTCGCTCGAAACCTTCGGACCCTTTTTGTTGTATTTGCGCACCCCGCAGGTCGGTGTGTGCGCACACACCATTTTCGACTAAGTAATATAAGTGTGCGCAACTTTAATGTTGTCTTCCTTTCCTTGTTTTTGCTTTGGTCCGTTTGTTTCACTTGCTATTTGTTTTGCTTTGCTTGCAAAACCGAACCGCGATCCGTCCGTGTTTCGCATGCTAGTGGCTGCAACTAATGTCTATGTCCATAAGAGGAAGCAATACAGCAGTGCGAACGGTCGGTGGGGTTTTGGAGGGTAGGTCCACTTTCGAGGGCGATCGGTAAACCCGGTGCAGGAGCGGTAGCTAGAGGGAGCGGAGGCAGTAGTTTTTGTTTTGCTCAGTTGCCTTTCTTCCTCATCCTTGTCGCGGTGAATTAAAAACACCAGCCGCCAGCCGAAAGAGCGAAAGGGAAGGACTCGGTTGCTGTGCGCTGGGAGCGGTTGGGCGGAGGCGGGTGGATGGCCAGCTTTTGCCAAATGGGAAACGAGAAACTTTCTCCACCAGGGCCAGGCGGCAGGTTTTGCCCGGGCCGATCGATGCGATTTGCGAATACATATTTTTGACACGGTCGAAAGAATTCAACTCCACCGACCGCCCCCACCGTGTTTTGCTGCGGAACGGTATGCAGTAAGGTGGAAAACCAGTCCCCAAAACTCGTGGCTCGTGTGCCGTGCTGGGTGCGGAGGGGATCCACCCGGGTACGGCTGGTTCGACTGGTGTGCTACCGGTTGGCCATTAGTGGCCACCGCAAAGGATTGGCAGTGGCAGGCTAGTGTCGGACTAGTGAGGCCTATCGGGGCGGAAGTCGGGGCTGTACGCGGACGTAGTTAGGATGTGCGATGTGCCGTACCCATTATATTGACCAACGGAGGATATCGGCATCGGTTTCTTACCCAACACTGACCGCACCCACGGTATAACACGTAACGTCTATCTATAAAACACTTGCATGACACAATGAAGAAGAGGAAATAGCCGCTTTGAAAGCAACCGAGAAAAGTTGAAAAGTGCTGCAAGGGGAGGAGTGGAGGATGAGTGATCAAATGATGAAAAGCGTACTATCAGGTTGAAAGATAGTATGCCTCAAAGCCCATCGTTAAGATTACGGAAGGGTTATTAACGTACTGCACGTACTCGTGGTGGATTTACATACAATTCCGATTGCATAATATTGAGATGAGTATAGCTACTTTTTAAAGTATTTTTCTGAAAATTTTAAAATGTTTTCAATCCCATCAAATAAATTTCAGCAATATCAACTGTATCATGAACAATCCGTCATTGTTGAATTGGATCGACTATCAAAATAGCTCAAACAAAGCAAACGATTTTCTTTTAGAATTGAAGACAAACCATTATACCAATCTATTGCGTTCTTTTCAACAGTAGGTACCTTTACTTAACTCGAGATTCGCAAGAGGATCGTGACTTTGTCCGGGGGAAAAAAAAACCCCAAAAAACAGTGCGTCTTACCCGCAGCAGCACTTCCATAAACCTTGTCGGAAATGTACTTCGCCTTGCGCATGTCTTCCGAAACCCAAAGCGAGCCTCCGAAAGCCGATTCGGCCACAGCACGTACGAACCAGACAGAAAGCAGCAACCGCACACCAAACACAGCCAGCGTGACTTTGAAAGTGGCCTGTCTGTTTGGTGCATTTGGAAGCTTGGAAAGCAAAAGCAATTCAACAAGCCGCCAACGAAACGCCATGGCCATCGATCGCATGTGTGGGGTCTCACTCTTTGTGTGTGTCTCTATGGTGGCGCAGCATTATTGCCGAGCGTTACTTCCCGCCCCGTCTCCCCCAATCGTCTCGTGGCGACGTGCGTCTAAGCCGGCAGACTGCGTGCACTATTGGATGTGTCTGTGCAGTGATGCGTGTAGGAGAAATGTGCATCTTTTTCTCGCCACCTGTACACCCGGACGGCAAATCAATTCCTTTTACTGGTCATTTTTAAACTTCCCGTCACTAGTTGCTTCTTTCCTTTCTTTTTAAATAATCCTTTTTATTAAGCATCTCACTCGCACAATCTCACAGTTTGACAGAAAGTGTAACAAAAAGCGGAAAAGTGGACCCTAGCTTTTTAAATGGAATATGATTTTCAATATGAACTTGAAACGCTCTTCCTTCACATCCTCGGAAGGCGAAGCAAACAACAACACGCGTGCACCCTCGCCCCATTGCAAATGTAACATTATACGCTTTGGCTTTTTTGCATTTACACGTGGGTGTTTGTTTGTGTTTTTACACTTCCTCCTTTGCATATATCTCACCACTCCCCCCTCATTCAAAACATATCCACACTCCCACACTCAAACAGCCACAGGCACAATGTAAACGATTACCTTTTCTACACGGCGGGAAATGCTGTTTTTCGTGCCGTTTTAACTTCGTTTCCTATCCGTACGGGGGATACTTGGTTTCCTTTTTTTTTGTAGTTGATATTAGTTTTCGTTGCTCACTGCAGCAACACGGCTGCTGATAGCTGGTTGGCGTTTTTTCCTACTCAACGGCCAGGCCAACGGTGCTGCATGCTGTCACGCCGGAGCTCTCCACTTCACGCTTGCGGGATTCACCTGCCCGCCACGCACCACGAATTGATCATTAATCCAATTAATTAGACGCGTACACCTCCTAATGGGCGAGGCACGACCCTAGGGCTCGGACCGTTTTGCCGGCCCTGTTTCGCTTGCTTGTTTTTTTTTTTTTTACTTGCTGCAAGGGCCACCGCTCTTCGGTTGTTTTGTTTTCATTCACACTGTAGGGGCTGTTTTTGCTACCACTTTTTACGTTTGCTTTGCTTGCCGTTTTCACAAAGTTGCCAAAGAATGGGAGCTGTTTTGCATGCCCCTTAGATGATTAGTGCTGGGAAAGGAGGTGTTAACCCTTAACCCTCCCCAAACGGACGCCCAGACGCCCTTCAGCGGGTGTCTGTTGCAAACAGTACACTCATTCACAGACACACACGCACTTTAGAAGAAGAAAAAACACAAGATCAGACAGCTAATGGCACCTTGCACGCATAATAATGCACCTGGTCTTCCAACGGGCGCATTCGTTGCTTTCCTCAATTACTGGTTATGTTTAATTTTATGACTTTTCCCCTTTCCATACAATTGCACACACTTTCAAAAGGGGAAATAGCAGTATTTAAGGTATTTTTTAACCTTCGGGGCGAAAACACAAACCTTTTTTAGCTAACATTTCACTAGCCACACAAAAACACTACCTCCTCGTCTGTCAAGCTTCACTAACTATCCATGCATTATTGATGTGTCTTCGCTTACTGCTGAGAGCTCTCAGCATTGCTTCCGTTAGGATGGTGTGATCAATTTTGGGTCTTCGAATTTATCCACATTCAATTTTAACCAATCCAATTTATTACCATTACTGAGCTTTCTTGCCAGCGTTGCAAGGGTTTCAGACCTTGTTTTTTTTTCTATAAATATTTCACCTCAGTTTTCACTTCACATAAATGCTCGCTAGGTAGCGGGTTACATTGCCTTTTTCAAATGCCGTATTTCGTTGCACTTTGCTGCACTTGAATGGGCATGCAGTTTTTAAACAACTCAACGCACAAATCGACGGTACACCGTCGAGAGCTCTCACGTCCACACGCGATCACGAACCGATTCAAACTAACCCTTTGCGTCGTGTTGCATGAGCATCGCTCGGTCGGAGAGTCCACGCGCCACCCCAGCAGTACGATCGGGCCGCTTGCGGAGAAAAAAAAACATCGTGAGAGAAAAAAATGCTCAGGTTTTATGTTGCCAGAGAGGCTGCACCATCCGACCGCTCGCTTGCTCTCTCACTCTCTTTATGTTTGGCTGTGTCGTTTGCAGAATTATCACCGAAACTGACGTTACACAGCAGAGACGAAATAAACAATTAATTACGAAAAACTTTGACTTAGCAAACTGACCCACAACCGTTGTAAAAAAAACACGAATCTTTAGTGGGATAAATTCCTCTTAAAACAAAGTATCAAAACTTAAGTAGAAAAATTAAGCGCCTGCCAATTTGCAGCAAAACGCACAGTAATGCTGCTTTGGGAAGGGCGCAAAGAACATTTTTGCTCGGAAAGCCGGCGGTTCATAAGTATGCGATCAGTATGCTGTTGTCCGCAGGTTGGGCAAGAATACAAAGTGGGATTGCAATTATACAAACCCATGCCCGTTGATATAGGGGGGCTAACATTCTTGCATGCTTTCGTTCTTGCGTGAGAAACTTTACCGCTTAACCAGTGCTTTCGCCAGTACCGATGAACAACTGTAACCGTTTCCTGTGGGTGCAAATATTAAGTGCTCTCGAGCAGTGTTGTGAGGTGAATAAATGCTCCTTGCAACTTGTTGGAATGCAATTACTGGTGAAGCCTGTTTAACATACGATGTTTTATCACATCAAACCTGAACAAGTGCATTGTATCTGTGAGATATATGTGATTTTTTTCCCATTTTGTTCCATGCTCCATGCTCTGTTTTTTGCGTTAATAACGCAATATGCACTTTATTGCTCTCCTGATAATTATATCGGTCGCGTTTTACGCACTTCAATGCAACGAAATTCTTTCTCAATCGATTTTCAGCTCCCATTACCATTTCACCTTACAGCGTATGGTATGCAAAATTCTAATACGCCACCAAACAGCAACACTAGACAAATTAAAGCCCTTCACATAGAGCTCCTCTCTCCAGTGCGTTTGCCTCCACGTACACGCGTCACAGACTAAGCGCCATCACCAGCGCGAACGGGTTGTGAGCAGCATAATTACTTGCGTATGCAACCGATTAATAATAGCGGGTGTTTATGCACCCGCTCATGCATTCCCTTTTCGGGCACGATGATTAAGCCTACGGCGACCGTACCGTAGAAAAGTGGTGTCGGTACGCTAGCAGCCACCGGCAGTGGCCATGCTCACGCGCGTAAATCAAATGCAGCAGATTGATTCGGTTTCGTGTGCGCCGATCATGTGTGCCTTTCGATCGAATGGTCCAAACCGGGCACTACATGAGCAGCGTTAGCGAACGGCAACGATCCGCGTCAGTTAATGATGCAAAAATCCTACGCGCCTGTTGGTCCCCTTGGTTCCGTTGCCATCCTGGACGCTTAATGGCGTAATCGTTGATAGTGTAAAATTGTGAAGAGCAGGAGATAGAGACAGAAGCAGCGATTATAACAGTGCCAGGGGCAAGAAGGGTTGGGAAGGCTAATGAGAAAATAATTAATTACTGTAGCTACAAAATGGGCAAGTACGAATATTGCACATCACCCTCATGCGATACTACCTTCCGTAGCGCTAGTTTGCTTAGGTCCCCACGTTATCCCTAGCTTCAATCCAAACATACGCCATTAGCCGTGCATTGAAAGCTGGTTTGGGGAAAAGGATACTCCCTAATCGCATGCAACTGGGTACATTAAACTTTGCTTTCTTCGTGGACATTCTGCTGTGTCAGAAGTCCAACAAATCAAGTATGTTTTATCAGCAGTTTTACTGTAGGATAAAGGTATCGATTGTTTAGTGGTTGACATTTCTGTTTTGACGAAAAAAAAAGTGTTTACTTTAAATCACAGAACACATGCAACATGAAAACAAATACATATACTTTGAAACTATGAGAGATGCAATCAAGCGACGAACCTGACATGATCCTATCAAAACACAGCTAAAGATATCTAAACAGAGCTAAGAATATGTTTCGACCATGCATGTGAGAATCGCTGCTATTTACTTAAATTTAAAACATGCTTCTTAACAAAATATGTCTCGCGAAGCTTTTGAAATAAAAAGAAGAAATCATTTTTATGTGAACACAGCATTAACTTTGTCTACGTTATTTTACATAATCTTGAACATAAGCATTGTCACATTGCCATTCTATATTTAAAGTAAATCATATCATGTTTCAACGTAATGTAATAATGTAACACATATTTAAAATAAACATTTTTTCAAGAACTTTTCAGAAAGCCAGCACTGAAGTAAAAATTCATTGAAAGCAAGAATTAAGCAAAATATTCAAACATAGCTCATGGTTAAGATTATTCTATTCAATCAAAATATTTGACAACGAGAGTGTAACAATCAACAGTTAAAACCCATCTAATTTCAAATTAGTTGCAACCCTTTCCAATTACCCTGCGATCTTCAAACAACATCATTTTACAACACATCATTAACAGCTTACGAGCGACCTACAAAACCGTACAAAACAGAGACGATGGAAGAATAGCCCTGCTCGATAGTAACATTATGTGACGGTTGCTCACATCGTAAAAAAGAAAGTCCGATATGTACGCGCCTGTACGTACATAACCGAATGCCTCACCTCACCAGTGCCATGAGAATGGCTTTCGCATCGAGAATTGTGGGAGCTGAACGCTGAAAGATGCGTTCAAATGCGTCGCTCAAGCGGCACGAGCCCTTTGACGTGCTGGCAGGTTCAGAGCGCGGAGCTCGCACCACGGCAGTACGCAGGTTACGCGGTTCATCTCGGCCCATCGGGTGACTCTTTGCTTTGCGATCACATCACTCCGATTCTATTGGTTCACGATTACGATCCCACCGGGTCGTGATTACGCCACGCGTACGTACACCTCGGCTCTGCAATAAACCGTTCCCAAGCGTACACATTTGCCGTCAGATTACCGGTTACCCTGCCGGCTTATAGGTACACACACACAGACATAATCCACACAGTCGGAATGAAGTGTTTGAACCGGTCCGAAAAAGGGCAGCATTATGATGCTGAGGGTGGCCCGTACCGGCTGCATTTCATTTTCATCGAGATCGATGCAAATTAGCCCACAACCATTCCGTATTGCTGTCCTAGCATCGCGGGACCAAACTGGGACCCGTTTGCGTTTACGGTATGACGCAGTGGTGGCACGCGTACGACAACACTTCCTTCCCACATGTGCAACATGCGCCCGTGCATTGCAAACCGTTTCAGCGGTACGATGGAAGCTGCGATGGCATAATCCACCGCCGGCAAGCGAGTGGAACAAAAAGCTGGAAGCATTGCCTTTTTTTCGATACACTTTTCCCGCTTGATACAATACAAACTGAATGTGTTTTTTTATGACATGATCTTTTGTCTTTCAATCAAACGGTGAAGAATGTGATCTCTTTCTCAGCCTGACAGTGTGAACGCATGTCGCTGTGTACGATGGCAAGCCGGGTGCGATTGTTCGACGGTGAGCGTTCATACTTCCAGAACATTACTCAACCACCATTAGCCGGGCCGGGATGCACCGACGACACCGACATCTTCCAATTTCAGTAGACGTGCCCTACCAATACTACCGACACATGTGATGATGAAACGTTCAGGAGAAAGATCGCCGTTTCAACATTCAACGCGCGACCGGTCGGAATGCACCGGACTGTCACCGGCTGGAACACCACACAGAAAGAAGACCACTGCTCGAGCACAGTCAACAGCTCACCGACCCTGTCCCGTTGCCTTTGCTGCTGGGAGAAATGCGCACAAATGCCCACCATATCGTAATCGTTTGCTGGTCACGAACCACGAATAAAGAAAATAGTAGAAATCTTCCCAACCGAATGCAGTATCGAGCGTGGTTTTGCAATGCGAATGGCATATGCGAAGGGACAGTCACTTCAATGTGACTGATAAATTATATCATTTCGAATTCCGATTTCGATTTCGTTTGGGTCGCTGAACTCTCTGTGGCTGATCCTGCAACGCATCTGTTTTGCGACAATCCGGTGATGTATTGACATCCGTTTAACGGCAAGACAAGTATCTGCGTTTCCCTATTGCTTCTTCTTTGGCTCAACAACCGATGCCGGTCAAGGCCTACCAACCCACTTGTGGGGTTGGCTTTCAGTGACTTATTGATTTCCCCCCATAGCAGGATAGTCAGTCCTACGTATGGCGGCACGGTCTATTTGGGGCTTGAACCCATGACGGGCATGTTATTAAGTCGTACGAGTTGACGACTGTACCATGAGACCGGCTATTGCTATTTATGATCCCTATTGCTATTTATGCAAAATTTTGAAATGCAACTCTTTCAATATAAGTGCCAACAGGGGAATAAATGTTCAAGTATTTTGAGCATTGAAATAATGGATTATTTCATAGTTCATAATGTTTTCCGAATGTTTATGAAATTTCACAACATAACAAAAATAGTTAAATTTCATAATCAACTTCTGAGGTATTGAGCTTCTAAAAAGTAAAGTTTTAACATGCTCAAACAACACACTGTGGCATTCCAACAACGAATAAGATGCGTGCATGCGATAAATGTAAATGTCTATCTCATTTGCATACCTCATTACTACCGATGTCACCCATTAATGATGGGCCAGATTGATGGCAGCATCGATCGGCTGACCGTACCCGATTCGCACGATGCCAACAAATGAGGTAAAAGTCATGCAAACAAACACAGGACACACATACATAGAAAACAAAACATAAAAAAAATCAAAATCATTCGGACGTTTAAGCTATTCAAATTTTACTACTTTCACACCGACACCCGGATGGGACAGGTTTTTGGTAGACAAAGGCACGATCACCCGTTCGCATTGTTTTACCAAATGAAAACATCTTCAAACCCGGCAGGATTGAGGTGACAAATTAAGCAGCCCGTCGTGTCCACCGCGCTGTGGAAGGCTGCCAGCGAAAGATAATTGCTCCCGCTCTCATCCTCGGGGCTTCTGTTTGCACGAGACTCTCAAGTACGAAATCAGCTGGGGACAAATGGGGCTGGTAGCGCTACGCAAATGACAATCGTTTCGTATTAATGTCAAAGACCAAACGCATCAGTCAGCCGATTGAGGGAGAGAGCAAATTAACCTGGCGTGAATAAAACGCAACCGCAAACACATCTTTGCCAAAGCGGCGGAACTAATGAAGCACATGACGATAAGACCGCTCCGTTCGCTAGCTTTTGGAGTGGAGTTGTATTTGTCGATTTTTAAAGGTCCATCGAGAGGATTGTCGATGTGTATGTGGTTGAGCGTTTTGTCCCACCCCAAATTGACCTGCGTCATTTTGGGAGCAGCATTACCTCCGTTGAGCTAACTAGTGAAAGTGATGTTACCCTGCCAGCGGGATGCTTATCGACAGATGAACCCTTAAATTCCATCATACATCAATATTGTGCCGGGGAACAACACCCATGTACGACATTGTTTGCGCTAATACTTAGACACCGTTGTGAGTAAAAAGGGCACAACACACTAGCGCACACACACACACAAGCGCACGCAATGTCATAAGCAGTGCCTCAGGACGCGTCAACACATAAAAACCTTCGTCGGTCGTTAAAAGGCAAAGCAAACGAAATGAAATTGTTCAGCCCTGTGCCGAAAAAAGTGGAAGGCGGCGGAAAAAAGTGTATCCCAAGAAATTATCATCAGTGCCCCGGGAACGACCGCGACAGAGAGAACGACCACCCTGCGGAGGTTTCACTTTCCACCGGCGGACGCCAACGAGCCCTACGCAAGGTGGAAGCACTTCATCGCATTCGACCAGGTACTTTGCGCGCTCAACGAGCACTTCCGCTCACTCATCGCCCGTATCGAAGTGTCTCCGGGCGGAGACCCTGCAGGAAAGTGTTGCGAAAGATCGACTCAGCAATCGGCCAGCCGAAACTGTACCTTTATCGAGCGGTTTTTCACACCCAACACACCCAACCGACTCGAGAGCGAGCCAAAAAAAGATTGTAAAACTAAAGCTCGACTCAACTGTTTCTTTACCGTATCATATTTCACCGGAGATTAAACAAAATCTTCTTCGATTGACGGTCCCGGTATCGGCACGAGACCGCTGCGCAGCTTACTGCGGAAGACCCTGTAGTAAAGGGCCCTCAGCTCACCGGAAGGAAGTTGCATCGGGCACCGAGATGGGACGGCGCATGGGCCAACTTCACCAATACGAAAACCACTCAATTAGAGCGACACAACGTGTGACCAATCGGTAAATGAAGGGTATCTCACTTTGAGATGATTGGCAACCGAGCGCCGGTGTACAACGCTTTGGAAGCGATCGATCGCACCACTACGATGGGGTTTACGGTGGGAAATGTTGGCTGGCATTTCTCATGCTGTAACTAATTTGTAGCATATGGGAGGATGTAAAGTAAATGTCAGTATTAAAAGGAAAGCGACAGGCCCACACAGTGAGCAGGACTTATTAGTGCTGTGATTGGACATCAAATAGGCAACAAGCGTATGATAAAACAAGCTTGACAACTGTATTAGTTGGGGAACAAAATCGCATCAAACAGAAAATGGTTTGCATTTGTGTTCATTCTTTGTAGTGTGTTATTAGTGTGTTAGATTCTTTTTAAGTTCCCATTTAAATTTAAATATGTTCAATATTTCTATTTTAACACATTTTACTTCTTCCACTCATCATATGATGCTGTGGCTGATGTGCCGACGTTGAGTTTACTTTCGATTACTTTACAACATAAATTATTCTGTAAAGCATATATGATAACATCCATCGTTCCTCATCTGCTTGAATCGCACTAAAACTCCTAATCTGCTCACCAGCAGAACATCCTATGACAGCGATCGGCAAAGCGCATATCGCGAACCGCATGCAGCTCTTTAATATCGAGATGACGGCTCTTAACAGTTCATATATTTCATAGAACTTTCACACTTTTTTAATTTTGGTTTAACAATTTAACTATTCACGTGAAACTATACGAACATTATTGCAGAATTTGATTCTTTCGGTCGTAAAGTTTGCTGATACTATGCTACTGAGTAGAAAATCCGCATTAATAACGTCAAGACCCAAACATTGATTATCCCACACCGTCTGAGGCATCGGCTACTAAAACCGACTGGTCATCGCTGTTTGTGGGAGGAACAACTATTTCTTGGTTCCAGAAAAATAAGATAGCAATCTGTAAACAAATAGGAAGGAATAGAAAGGGTGCAAGTGGGGTTAAATCGTTTCCTACAACTTATTGTGGATGCCCCCTATTGGAATAGGTAAGAAGAGCTGTACACTACTACCAGTACGCACCCTATTTAGCGTCATTGTAACAAAGGACTGAGGCCTAATACCATTCCCAAAAAAAAAGTGAAAATGTCTCCTGGCATAATCCTTTACAACGGTAAAATGCGAGCATTTCGTTAAATCTTGCAAATCAAATTTAACATGAACTATATAAATATCTAGTCTGTTTAAACTGCAAGTACTCCCAATGTCGTCCATTTTTTGTGCAAGATATGTACATCAAGAGATTTACGGGGAAACATATTAGTATTGTATGATATGGCATGCTATTGCAAGTAGAAAACAACGCTATATATATTCTAAGACTCAAAAATTGAAACCAAATCCACAAATGTGACGTCAATTATTGCGGTTGCTCACTTATGTCTCATGCTCGGGAATAACACCATTTAGTCTCAATCAACATGTTTTCTTTTCTACATTATTACGTATTTCCTTCTCCCTATGTGCCATGCCTATTCCCCATCTACACCTAGACCCTATTGCGGTCAAGTACCCGGCGCTTTGTTACAAAACTGTGACATACCTGTCCTTCCCCCCGTTGAGTGCGATTTTAATTCAGCAATCACATACTGCCTGGGAAAATGCTTCCCTTTAATGCTCGTATAAAGTCATCATCTTTCACGTGCGGTACCACTTCCTGCATCAGATGTATGATCGCTGCACGATGACCATTCCCCCCGACACACCGTTACACGCTCTAATGTGATCTGGGCTGCGTATGTGCGCGGTTCCGGAATGTCCCGGGCACAAGTTGTCCCACTGCACGTCTGCTGGACTGCGCATGTGTGCGCATGTAGGAGGAACACACAAGATCGTGCTGCTGATCGAATGCATCCCATCTCGCTGTCAACTACCGGCACCGGGGAAATGATTTACCGTTTGGATGAAATCGTGACAACGACATCAGCCCCACCGATGCGTCCCGGGCGGCGAAAGATGCGCAGCCGCGGACACATGCGCACAACGCTTTTGACTAACTTTTCGTGATCTGCATGTCGCTGGCGCGTTTGCTCCCAGAACGGTTTAACATTAAACAAACGGCGCGTTTTGTTTTGTTTTTTTCTCCAAAATAAAACAAAATCACCGATTGAAAGAAACATTTGGACATCGGTGACAAACGGTCACCACAAGTCACTCACCTCGTGCGATTGCTGAGCGGAATTTTTAGCAGCCTTTCTCTCCTTGCGACAACCACCACCGGCTCCTGCCTGGGCAGCGAGCGCAGCCTGGAGCTCCTTCTTGAGCTGTGCTATGCTGCGATCCTTCGATTTCAGCTCTTCCAGCTAGAATAAAGAAAGAAAGAAACAAGAAAACATTAAGAACAACGGCAAGAATTTGGATTTGGGTCAACCTTTGTTGCGAACACAGCGACTTGTTCTTCCCAGAAATCAACGTTTGGTGGCCAATCCCTCGACACGAAAAATAAAACGTTTGCCATTTTTCAATTTCCAAACCCTGGCATTCCGCGACCCCGAGACGGTTGACCAAGTTCCCAGTGGTTAGCGAAAGGTAGATTAATTAGACCCTCATCCTACGGCGGACCATTGTCTCTATGGTGACAAGCTTTAGAATTTCGAACGGTTTGCTTCATTTTCATGCAGCAAGGCACAGACGATGAAGCAATAAACCTACTTTGATTTGTTGTTTTTTTGCTCCCGCCATGAGCTATGAGCGGAAAGTTGATCAAACACTACGTTTGTTTGTAACGTTCTTTACGCAAGGTGGCTAGAAAAATTGCACTTGTTTTTGGGGTTGTATCACGTAAATGCCAACAGTTTCATTTGCGTTTCCATTAGTTATGCCTTTAAAACAGCAAATCCTCCAGCTAACATTCCCAAAAAGAAAAGATGAATATTTCTAATGATCAGACGCAAAGTATAGCAGAACCTACAATTTGCTTCCCATGATTCATCATCATCCATCTTCAGCATGAATCGAAAGTACCTCGCCTGACGCAGGGCAGCCGTTTTAATGGTTGCAATTCTCGCAACGAAACTACAGAGTGGCAGACGGTGCTGCCCCAAAAATCCATGGGAACGCCCTCGAGGATCGTTTTCGAGGGCTATCGTCCCTGTCGCTTCCCGTTGCTTCTCGTTCGCGCGGTCCCTAAGGATACCATTTCCTGGAGGGATCGGAATTCATTCAAAACGCCTCACAAAACCATAGTTTCCAGTGTCCGTGCCAGCTTCACCGTTTGAACGATACTGGCCGGACCCAGTAATCGCTTACCCATCCGCTTCGTTGCCCCAGTCGAACCCGGTCGTCGCTGCCATGAGCCGAACATTATCTTCCTGAACTGTCCTCAGGCTATGAGCGAATTGTGAAGCTTCTGCCTCTGAATGAAGTCGTACGGGAGGCAAAGCAAAATTATGCACACTCGAGCTCGTTCATGAATTCATTTCACCATCTCGTGTATAAACAATTAGCTCCACCTTCGATGCGTTGCCGTTTGCTGCTGCTTCTGCTGCTCCTGCTGTTCCTGCTACTACAACCGATCTTTTCACCGAGCTGCATGAATGGAGCAAAAACTTAATTTGATTGAGAAACAGTCCGTAGGGCGACTTAAATTGTTGTGCTGTTGCTTCGGGCGTTACCGGAGGAATTTTGTGCAGAAACGTAAATTGCCCGACCGGGTAATTACAGCCGTTCACCGATTTCGGATAAGCCTCGCGTCGAGACTGATAACTCGCACCCCGTTTCTCACGTTGTCCCGATGCACCGATCGGGGCACAACCATTTCCGATCGTTCATGCTGTTTCTTTGTACCCATGCACTAGCCAATGATCATAGGGTAGCAAAGAAAGGTTATCTCGGGTTGTGAGTGAGGTGAGTTCACAGTGCTTAAAATTTTTAACGGCACGATTTTCGGGTGGCATAAAAAAAAACATTGGAGCGAACGCTTCTCACAAAAAACAACAAAAACGTTCCAATCGGTAAGAGGATTGTGGATTCCGCATGGAATCTGCATGGCAATAACTATATCGTTTGGATCCGGGAAAGAAACCTTCCAGCCCAGACATTGGCCGTGCGGTTGGGCATAGCAGAAATGCAACAGAAATAAACAGCGATCAGCGGCTCAACGCGTCCAAAACTGAACGAGATGAAGCAAACAAATGTTTTACGATCGTTAGCTTAAGATACCGCCATCGGTGGTTTGAAGGTGGACCTTTTTGATTCTTCTTTTTTGTTTCACTTTAGACTGATTATGACTCATCCTTTGATATTTGTGAGCGGGGCGACCCTAACCGTGTGGAGAATCGGTGTAAAGGGGGGGAGGTGAATCGGTGAAAAGGGTTTACTACAAAAACCACCCGCAGCGATGCCGGACTTCATCCGCCCCGAGGCATCCGTGCTCGCTGAGGAATGTTCGTGGAACTGGGGAGGGTCGTTTGGTGCAGCAACAAAGACCTTCCGAAAGGATGGGTTTTGTGTGGTTTTAGCAAAATAAAACACAAATGTCATACTGCCGTGTGCTGATTAATATTCTGTCAGCGTTTATGAGTTTATCTGATCACCCATTTCTAGGCGCCGTTTTTTGAAGCTGTAAGACATTTCAATGCCAATGATGATGTTACATAAATCAAACATATTATCCTTCGTGTGCATTATGACTATTGTGTACAATGTAGTACTGAAAAAAAACAATATTTAAATCATAAAACTGTGACCTGAAAGCTAATTTTGTAGCTACAATTTAACTCAGCTGAACCACAAACGAGTGTTTGTGGTTTTTGTTTCTAAATAACGAATTCTTTCACTAAATTTCATATTCAAATACTTTTAAACAGGGGTAGAACTTACCATGCGCTGGATTTCGTTTCTAGCTGACTTGGAAAGTTGAGTCAATCGTAGTTCGTGCAGATCTCGCTGTACGCGTATATCGGAAGCTTTCTGCCGTTCAGCCTCGGAGGAAATCTGTGAAAGAGTGAAAAAAGAGGCACGATCAAACCAACACCGAATGATGTTCGTACTCCAGCCGACAAAACATAGATAAACATGGGAAGCAAACTGCCGGTACTGGGGGAACGCTGTCAAGGTTCGAATATTTGTGCCACTGTCAGTTTGCTGTGGTCTTTTGCAGTTGATTTTGCGCCTCCTCCACAAACCGCAAGCACTGCCCGTGGGTAAGATGATCGATTCGCATCGAAAGTGAAAACAATGCACAATGCAGCGCGATGGTTCCGAAATTGCAACAATCGGTGCAACCGGTTCGGATTTGCATAACACGGAAGCAAAAACATGAAACTTTCCTGACGCGGACGGACGGTTTCCTTCCATTCTTCTTGCGCTAGAAGCTGTGGTTCGGCTCATACCGATCGACGCTAACTGGGAGCTAGAGCTGACGCTAGAGTAGGCCTGTCGGAAAGCGAATGCCATACATCCACCTCCTATGGTTGCATTCTTTAAATGCTCTCGAGAATATGCTCTCACTTGTTCGCGAGGGTGAGGGTGTAAGTGCACCAAACACAATCGCACTATAAGTCAGTCAGAAAACGGTTTGTAACACTGTAACGGTGGTAGTTGTGGGCCTGTTGCTGTTGAACATTGCAAACGATCTGCCGGGCAACGGAGTAGTTGAAAGGGGCTCTAGTAGAAAGGGAAATTCAAAGATCCAACTGCAATACAGAGATCGTCGCTAGCGATCGCTACCGATTGACTAATTATGATGGTGATTTATTCTACTTCATCGTACTGACTGCACCCGTTGGTTGGTGAAAGGAAAGGGTAGCATTTTAAGTAGGATCCATTAAGCAGGAAGTGTGTAGCAAAACAGGTACGTTGAGAATTCTTTTTACCAAGGTGTATGATTTTATAGGTGTGTTTATTAGTTATACAGATTCTTCTGCTTTAAAAAACGAATAGATTATTAGGCTCGCCTTGACGAGATTGTATCGGAAAGAATTTGTCAACTATTTGAAGAAGCATTCATAGAAACAAACTCTGCATGGATGACAGACTTGCTTTGAATCAATACTATAAGATATCTTTTACGGACGAATTAGACCATAAGTCAGTAGAGTATAGATTAGATCCTTTCATTCCACATCTTCTTCACAAATGTATCTTGTCCATAAAATGCTCATACATACGAAATATGGACAGCATGTATAACTTTGAACATTATTGTCAAGTATAGACTATCTTCATTTTTTTAGGTAGTCAGATAAAGTCATTTCATTTGTTCAAACCAATTAATGAAACATTACGTTTTAGGCACTTAGATTACGAGGTATATAATCTCGGAAATGACTTTTTCAGAAATGATAATAGAATACAAATTGGACGAGAAAATTCGCACCAAAACCATCTGCTAATGCATAACTATCTTCATCTTGCTGGCAAGACAGTCTAGTTGCAGTTTACAACCGGTTCAATTGGAGTAATTTATTATCATGATACTCTTATCTCTGAAGCTTTTAAAAACGAATAAACAAACATGTGCAAGAGCGAATGTCCAAATAAACAAATAGCAAACGGCGAATAATACTACGCCCTGTCAAGTGATATTACTGCCGAATGTATGAGCTGAACATCGCATAATATCCAAATAAAAACAAACGTTTCTCTTCATTACCGTTAAATCTTATTGCCAATCTATTCGTTCCTTTGACTGCCCTTCAAGCGGTACAAAACGCAAATTAACACAACGTGACATTCCTTCCGACAGCCGACCATAAACTCATCCACTCCTGCTTGCTTTTTACGCGATAAAGGCGATTTCAAAACCATTCCATTTCAATTAAAATGTCATCAAATCCTTCAGGGTGTCAGTTAACCGCGTCGCCGCAATCAACTGACGGACATCCACCGCGCAGAACAATAATCCTTTCAGTGCTCGCTGCGCGTACAATCACGACTCTTCAAGCTTGATTCGCAACAAATTCAATAAATTGTTTACCACATAATCATATCGTGCGGTAGGCGCTCGTAAAAGGCAAACGTTGTCTGCCCAGTAGGGTAGCTTCTCGAGGATTTTCCCCCACGTGCCATACGTTAGCCTAGGACCTCGCGGTCAGGATGGTATATCACCCCGTGTCGAAGGACATCACACCTCTATGATGCACCTTCGTTGCTGATGTGTGCGCGTTGCTGCGATCGTTGTTGTTTGCATTCTCCTACCCGCACACGCATAATAATTGTTCGCAGATCATTAAGTAATTCCGGCGTCTCCATTGATTCGACACAGTGCACGAGGTGCGAAGCGTTACCCCTGCCCATTCAAAGCGCCATCGTGTGCCCTCCATTCGGGACACCCGTACCTGGGCTGAGTATGGGTGAAGGTCTACTGTCCAACTGATTCCTAGACCGACCGAAGGTCGCTGCCGAAACACAATTAATCGTACAGATTTGCATGCATGTCTTTGGGATTGCGGGAGAGCTGGTCATGTGATTAATGTGTCACACATCGCTCCCTCCCACACCGCCCCCCAGGTGCTAGGTTTTGATTCGGGAAGAAACCTTCCATAAATTGGCATTATTTATGAAACAACGATAAATAAAGCCCCGTGACGCTGAACGCAACGAAAGGGAAATCGAACTTTCTACGGTAATGCAGCCGCACAGCCTTGCGTACTCGCACCACGCGCACCGTTCTGGTCGCGAAGATGATGCCTTTTTAAGGTTAAATTTTGACGCACGAAAGATGTGCGCGACGGGCCGCGCGCGAGTTCTCTACTATTGGCTGGCAGCCACTATCCCCACACAAGCGGAGCCTCAAGTTCCAACACTTGAAATGACAATCAAATCAATTTATTTCCTTTTCTGGCCAGAGACCGCGCCACACGCCTGCCCAACGGACACCCGTCCGAATCGTTTCGTTTCGTAATCTTCATGCGCGAAATTTTGCATTCCAGTGTTCCACCCTTGACTGACACCGATCCACCGAGATGATGAAGATATTGCGAGCTCGAATTGATTGCTATCTCGCCTTTACAATGTCACAACTACGTACCGTGCAGCGCGAAACGTTTAATTCTCATTTTTTTCCGCCCAAATGAAAAAAGGCGCCGTAGTAAACCAATCGATCGGTAGCTGATCGGTGTCCTGCATTGATGGCAGCGTACAAAGTGGGGTTTACGCTTGTATTGGCCCGAAACGGATCGGCGTTGACATTGACGCTGGAGGCAACACACATTGCACAGCCGTGACATTTTGCTAAAGAATCGGATCGCCAAGCTTGCCGTCAGATAGTGCCCACCTCGTGGTGTTCTTTTTGGCAACAAATTAATCAGCGGTAATTGAAAACAGGACAAGCTTGTCAGTGAATATCCATTCATCGAAGCTTATTGAATGTCTTACGACCCTCGCAAGTACTTTTTATCTACAATGTTTGCTAATGATCTATTAGGCGTAAGAAGAGATATACTTTTATCGAAAAAGCTGCAACGCCCTTTAGAGATGTTGGTGGTACGCAGCCAAATCGTTTGCCTTCATGACGCAGCCACTTTGCGTACGAGAAAAGCATACAAATTTCCGTACCGTGTAAAAACTTGCGTGCGATTTTCAAATTTTCGGTTCACATTTTCCTTCTTTTCATTTCCACGTTGCGCTGCTACTTACTTGATATTTTTCCTCTAAGAACCTGTTCGTTTCCCGCAGGGCAGAAATCTCCTGATTCAGCTTCAGAACTTCCAGACAACATTGCTGCTGATGTTGCTGCTGCTGCTGACCGCGCGACTCCGAACCCCAGCCGCTCGTGAGTTCATGTTCCCCCGACCCGCCCCGGTGTGCCCGCTTGGCCGGTGTACCACCACCCACGGACACACTCTGGCACTGGGCCTGGGAATGGCGTTTCTGGTGCTGCAGAGCTTCCTGCAGTTTCTTGCATTCGGATTTTGTCTTTCGCAGTTCGGACTCGTTTTGGGCCCTTGGGTGGGAAAGAAAGAAGGAAATGCGCGAAGAGTAAATTAACCAAATAAACGTCTAAGTTTTGATCATGCTACACTCCACTTACCTTAACACTCTGACGGCATTCCGCTCCGCAGCTAAGCTCGTTCGGAGTTCGCTCAGTTCCAGCCTCATCTGTTCGTTCTGTGCCAGCAGCTTCTGGACGGTATGGGCATTGTGCGCTTCTGTCACCTGCTGCTTCTTGCAGCCCTTTGCTTGAGGCGTGCCGGTCGGCGAAATGGACACTCGCTGTTGCCCCTGGGACGGTGCCGGGATCGTCCTTACATCCGGTTTCGGTGGAATCGGTGGTTTGCTTCGGACGATCACTTTTTCCTCGTGCAACAGCCCTAGCGGTGACGTTGGTTCCGGCTTGTGCTGTTGTTCCGGATGGGTTTTCAGATCCAGCTTAAGCCGTTTTCCGTTTGCTTTGGAAAGATTTCCCATCGCTTCCGAAGATGGGGCGGGGTGGGAGGATACGATCGATTCCTTGCCCACCGATCGATGATCCAACGGTGGCTTGACATCGGTAACACCGCTCGCATCGATCTTTTCTGACGCTTTCTTACGCTTTTGTCGCACGTTCGTTTCTTTCACGTTGTCACAGTACTCCGCTGTGTCTGCTTTACCTTCATTTTTCGCCACCTGTTCCGAAGTGGAAGCATTTTTGAGCATTGTCTCCACCGTACCAGCCGAGACGCTCGTGGGTTGTTCAATTTTCTCCATCGCTAAGGTTTGATGCTAAATCCACTGCTTATTACAGATCATAAACGTCCTGGTGTAGCTGCTGCTTTTGCTGCTGATACGTATGCTGAGACTCTTCACGTAGGCAGTACATTTAAATTTTAATTTTAACACTAACTTCCTCGCACTGGAGTTTACTCTTGTTTCTTGTGTCCCTCTCACTCTCTAGTGGTGGATAAATTCAATGTTCGGCACACGATTCATATGCACCGGTGGGCTTTGTAACTTTAATTTCGCACCGTTCCAACAGGATGGATGATGACTTGTCCTTGTTGTTGTTTTTCTATAGAGCTCAGTGTGTCGTGCCGAGGGTGTTGGACTTTTGGGGCGTTGTGTCGTGGACAAATCGATCCAATTTTTTACCTCCGTCCACCGGTTATGCTGGGTGTGGTTGGAAGTAACCTGAAACGAAAGAATGGAGAAAAAATCAACAATGAATACATTATCAACATGAATGAAACAAACACACGGATAAAAACACATGGAAAAAACACTATATGACGATGAGGATAAGCAAGGAGCATGGAGGATTAATGAGGAGCGTGTGTGTGTATATAAGGGTGGTAATGTACACATCAGTGTAAAAGGTTGACTTTATAAATTGCAAGCCAGCTGTAGACAAAAATGTGTGACGAACGATGATGTAGACTACAAACATCAACTAATTGGGCAATTGTCATATTTACATTCATTCGTAAGAGATGCAAAATAACATTTTCGCAAAAATGTTGTTGGAACTATTTCAAGCAAAAAAATATAAAAGATATTCGGAATGACGAATTATTTATAGCTTTCACAAGAACGAATGGTGCTTGTTCCAAAGGTCATAGATTTTATATCCCAATTTTCTCAACTGTTTAGTCTAACAATTGCAAGCTCAAATGGACTCCGCTTTTCAGTGCAACAAGTCCAGCACAGATTTATACTCCTATTCATACTTTACCGCTATGTACAACCAAACCCTGCGCTCTCATTCCTCCTCCAATCTTGCGTCGCTGTTATAAATTTCGGACATGATGTCATTTAGACATGCACAACCATAAGCTGTCAGGGAAGGATTTACGAAAAACTAGGTGCGGTCCCTCCACACACACAAACGTCGTGCCCGGAAAAGACTCGATTAGATGTTTTGGTGGGGATTTCAATGATGTCAACCGCCATGAATGGCCAACCGAAAGCAACCGAATTACACATCCTTGTAAAGAAGATGATTAATACCATACACTAGTTGCCGGCAGCCGGCAAAGTCCTCATTTTGCGTCAATGAAACGGTTTCGTTTATCTTCTTTTTTTTTAAATAAAAAGAAGAGTGTTGGTCTAAAAAGCGTTCAAGATGATCAAAAGAAAATGTTAAACAAGTATTTAAAAACTCAACCCTTCCTTTGATATGTTTCGGTATTGTTATGTATCCATCTTGAACGAAACGAAAACATTATTAGCTGTTTATGCTATCATATTCCATTTATGCCGCACATCAACGAATCGCATCCTATTCTAACCTTCCCTGCTGAGCTCCACGTGCTCCATTGATGGTGTTAATGATAAATCGACTGTTTAGATACGAGTATCCCACTTATTTCCGATTCATGCACATGCACACACACAAACACACTCAAGCGCAGAGCAACATTAGCCCTATAACCCATCAATCTCCGGCAACACTCTTTACCGGGCTGAAGTGTTTTCCCAATCTTCTCAAACGCAAACTACTTCTCGCCTGCATCAATCGACTGCCGGCCGACTTCCGCCTATAGTACGTAGGGAGAGGAGAAAAAAATCCCACACTAGACGGAAAGGAAAATTCTGAACCACGTCTTCCTTTCCCACCTCACCCTGCGGCCACGCTTTGTGCCAACGTGTATCTGTTGCTTACGCAGCTAATTTGTGTGCAACCAATCGAGCGGCAAACAAAACAGGGACACACGAACACACAAACACACCGTGGGAAGGGGGTGAGAAGGACAAGAAGTTTAACAACCGTGCACACCCCGTGATCAATGCTGCCCCCGGGGGGTGGGTTGTGGCGGGGCTGACACTGAGCTCAAAAAATCTCCCGCCTAGCCAGTTGCAGACGAGATCAGCGCACAGATCGCACGCTTCGATATTTATAGCTGCAGAGTAAAAGGGTGGCAACAGCAGCGCTCTGTGCAGCTGCTGAGGCTGGTTTTCCGACCGGTCCGTCCGATCGCATCGGGCCGCAGGAAAAACAAAGCACATTTGATTGAATCTCGCGCACACGATGACATGCGTTTGTGAGGGTGGTTGAATTTTGCGGCACCATCGTGAAAATGGTCCCAATATCGTTCGGTTCTGGACCACAAAAAACGCGAAAACGCACACAGCGCGTGACCTCATTCTGGCATGGATAATCTCTCCAAAGAAACGCAAGTGCGTAAGAGGGTTGCTTTCGATTGGTTGTGTAAAGAATTGGGCAAAACTGATAACCGTGTGGCTTCCAACTTCAAATTCATTGGTTTCGAATGGATAAATAAAACCAATTTACACTCTGATAAGTAGTCGGCATATGAAAGATCTGGTATTACCGCCAAAGAGATTGTTGACTCGTAAGCTTTGTTTGCTCTTTACATACCATTTGCTGTGATAAAACATCTCCTTATCTAGCTTCCAGTTTTCTAACTATTTCCTACTGTTGAATCGTCCAAGTCTAAAGCAGTGATTCAACAACAATTCCACCCTGTCTTTTTTGCGTATGTTGGTACGCTTACGCATCTGCGAATATTATTTTTTCCTCCATTCCTTCCACCCCAAAAAATCGTTCCTATTTTCCTGCTTTTTACAGTGAAAAGCGATATCGTGATCGTGATATTTTTGGACCGCTCCGCTTGGATTTATTCGCACCAGTATCATTCGCTTTAGCTACCGCTGCACTTTCTCACAGATGATGAAGTATTTGTGAACATCGGCTCATCCATACGGCCACCCCGGTTGGTATGTGGGTGTAATAATTTTGCGCATCGTTATATTCCAAACGCTCGGCGGATGCAAACGAAAGCAGCACTGTGCGTTTGCGGTAGCAAGATGGCGCTGTATTTTTATTTAATAAACAAGTGAGCAAGTGTGCTTAGTATGAATCCATTCAACAATTTCCTCATTCATGTTAAATCGTCCTAGAAATGGTTTCTCGCTTACGGTGAATGATGTAAATAATGCTTAAATCACACGATCGCTTTTCGGCGTTGTTCTGCTTTCTAGATTTGTGACCATAGAAACTATGTTACGGCCCAAAAATCCCAAGCAGCATCCACAGTATCATAAACAAGAGCAGCAGCCTAACCCACGCCGTTTATAGAACGTGCCGTAAATTATCGCACTTCTCACAATGCATCATTGCGCTAGTCAAATTCGGTGTCGCAGCTAAATGTGCACGGCTTGACCTCAACGCAGATGTGTCGGCCCGTGTGTCAACCCGTGTGTCCGTTGCATACCGCGTTCGCCTGATTGCTGTTGATCTTGCGGTGCACTATTGCGGAATTAAAATTAATTGACCGATTACCATGACGAATGGATTCGACCCGCTTCGAGAGGGGCGTTGTCAGCATGAGCATGACGATACATAAACCATTGACGTACTGGCACAGATATCTAACGGCTGGCCAGGCACATCGGTCTTGCTACTGTAAAGAGCCGGAAGTAGATTGTACGTGTTTTGAAAACAACTCCCAAAACCGTATCGCCAGTTTATGCCACTGGGAGTAGCAGTCGATCAATCGAGTATCAAACTACACGACGATCAACACTACGCGAAACATCGTCGTTGGCGCCTGCCGTTTTACGACTTCTACTAGCATCGGATGGATATTTTCTCCAAATTTAGAACAACAAACCCCAGGCGTGCAACCAAAGACAGCAAAGAATCACACACACTCACACATTATAGGCAACAAGTGCGCCGAAACCGAACGACATTAGGGCATTTGGAATGGTGTACATCATCAACGCGACCGTGGTGGCGTCTTTCGCGCCATCACGTCTGACGTAATCTGGCAATGGTTCTACATTCTAGCGGCCACCCGTGTCCGTGTTCCGTTCCCTCTACCAGCGAACCATCGTACCATGTGGGTGCGATGTCCACGGAGAAGGAGAAGCGGTGCGAGCTGTCAATCGGCCGCTCGTTCACAATTTGCCATAACCGTTCGCCCTCTGGCTGGATCGGTCGAGCCGGGCCAGAAGTGAGCAAATTAAATGGTACGAAGTGTTCTTCCCAACCCCGTTCCAGATGGTCTCCGCCACCGAAACCGATCACTACCCATCTTTGTATCATCGTTAGCGCTGATGAAAGTTTGCTTCTGTTCGTTCTACACTCGGCTACAGCGTTTTGGCATAAAGATCGATATAGCTCACACCTCCGTGCAGCACGCGGTTGGGCCATTTTTCGTACGCTTCTCTAGAAGGCGTGAACGTACTGTGGGAGTAAATCTAGCAACACAACAGGGCGCAATCCCATTGTGTGTCATCGTGTCACGATGCGAAGGTGGTGTGGTCATCTGAAAAAGGGTGTCTGGTAAATCAAAGTATTAGAGAGAGGTGGGAAAGAGAGACAGAAAAAAGGGCAGAGGAAACGAAACCATAGTCTTATGGCAATGGTTCGATTGCGAGCTAATCATTACACGGTTAACCTATCTTTCTTAAGTGGGTTTATAGATCGGCATTTGAATAATGAACATCGCAATTTAGTGCATAATATAATCGTAAAAGAATAAATAAGTGTGACCATATGATCGTAGTTGAATAAATAATTCAACAAAAACAACAATATACTAAAAAACCTGTCTTAAAAAATAAGAACAATTCCAACGGGATTGTAACCCACGAAATGCAACTTAAGGAGAAACACTACTTTTAATATATTAAAGCATATTCATACACGATATTTAAAAATAAATTGCAGTAAAACACTTAACGTAGTCTTCAATTACACCAAACCCCTGGAGCTCTTATTATCGTGCAAGTACGAATAGTCCAGCGTGACCGATCCGGAAAACCAAAGCATTTATCAGCTCAATTGTCACCACATGGCCATTTACACTTGGGCTAGTGAGTGAGTACATCATCGACGCAAAGAAATTCCCCACCCGCCCTAACAATCGGTTGGCCATCGGCCAGAACCGTCCCCATCATCAGGACCTCGCCCCGCATGCTTAGGCGACGTAGAAAATATGGCAAGGAAGAGCGCGCGTGCTAGAAAATAGCATTAGTGTGATGCGAGGAAAAACAAAACGCCAAACATAACTACCTATTAACACTTCACAATCGGTCACCAGAACAGATCCAATGCGTTTGCACGTTTGCTCGCAATCGCAGGGCCCGGGTGGTACGGATTTCAATTATTTTTACCTAAACACCACCGACGACGACACTTCACGCACGCACGCACGCACGGTTGCGATTTTTTGCTTTAGGTTCTTTGCACCGTTGGGTTGGGTTTTTTTATTTTATTTTGTGTTTGTGCCCTCTTTCAGCTCACACCCAACACTGCCCACCTTTGGTCAATTGCGTGCTATTATCACAGTTCTACACACGCGTTTTTTTTTGTTTTATTCTATTCCTTTCTGTCTGTCCCGTCGAGAGAATCGCACTTTTTGTCACGGTGTATTCTTTTTAAGTAAAATGGTTTGTAGTTGGAAAATTATATCCTTTCTTGAACTTATCACATAAACAGGATGCTGTCACACTGTTGCTAGTTTTATTGCGGGTTGAAGGTTTTCACACTCACTATGTATTAGAGGAAGTTACTAATACTTCCCCCTTTGCTTGCAGAGCTTTCGAATTTCGCAATGAATAAATGACAAAAAAAGAACACGTACACTTAAAATCGTAATTCGAAAAACTGTTCACCAGAACACTTGCACTTGCTTTCGTATTTCGTTGAACGTTTGTTTCGCAGTTAAATTGTAGTAAAAAGTGTTTCGTTTGCTTTTTACTTCGAAATTAAATTAAAAGACCGTTTGTCCTTATTTTTTTCTGTGCGCGATTCCCCGCTATATGGTTTACTGTTGGGATGATTCACTTTGCACGGTTTGTTTCTTCAAGGGTTCGTTTCGTTTCAATTGTTCGAAGTAGCACATTCAATATGCGTAGCTTTTTTTAGTTAAATTTCTTTTTGTAACTCTTCGTGTTTCGTTTGTCTGATTTTGATGCTGATTGATTCTTGCTTGACTTTCCGTTGTTCGTTTGTTCGTGTTATGTACACTTAGAGCTACTTAAATATTAAAATTAAAATTAAATGTTGCCTAATGCTCGAACGACGACTGACTGAGCCGCGAACCGAGCGCAGAACGTCGCAGGCCGTCGCTGCCGTGTCCGCGCATTCGTCGGTAGTGTATGAGTGAGGTCGCGCGCGTGTGTGTGTTTTTTCATACATCGGACCATGGCTATGGCGTGCTGCGTTACCCGCGATGCCGTACGCAAAGGTACGCGGAGACAATATGCGCAAATACCACTTGCGCAGCATCCGAAATTGGTCGCGTAGTGTTTAGTGGGTGTAGTGTACGTCGTGTGCGTAGAGGAGGAGTGGGGGTCGGCTGGCGCTTTTGCATTGACTCGAACGCATCGCGATGGTGTGGTTGGTTTATTTGTCCTTTCTTTAATTCTTCGGCCCGATGGAAGATGGGAGAATATGTTTGACCCTGTCAAATGAAGCACAGTATGTGTGAACGTGGCTGTGATTTTAGTTTTTATTTTTTATCTTTGTTTTCTATTTGCTTTACCACCCTTTTGAAGCGTGACTTAATGTATTAATCAGTTTTCTCTAAACCCACGTGGCTGATAATGGATGCTTTTTGTGCAAATTTCGCACACGATACAAACGTTCACCAGTTATATTCACATAATAAATTTCATGGTCAAAATTTCAAACATGATTTTTTCTTTGTATATTTCCTGACACGAAGATAGGTAATCCTTCAAACGTAAAGGCAAAAAAAAGTGAGCTCAAGACAAAAATGGCAAATATTACCATGTACTACAATCACCGGGGAACAGATTTATGACGCAAGCTTCATTCCTTACGACAAGCTTAACCTTCGCACCAGACAGGATAATCACAGAGTTGTCCACGGATGGATGTAACAAAAAAAAGTTTACAATCTTTAGGCTGTAGACTGACCCCGACAAAGTTCACCACGCCTTGTCAGTAGGTCACACCGGTAATTGCAAGTATTTATCGTGTCACCAGGTTTCGATTGTTGGTCGCTAGAGTGCCACCGGAAGATGGCAGGGTTACGAACCGACAGGAGGGGGGCAAGGGCAAGGCAGTATTCCCTGCACTTTTGGTTACCTTCGAGGATATCGAACAGCTCGTACGGCATAAATCATCCTTTAAATCAATTTCTACACTTCCGATTCGATCTTACCCAACATTGGAAAGTTGCGTTTACTCATAATTGTATCACTGTAATTGTCCACAAAGATCGATCAACACTGTTGTTTCACTTCAAATCACACTGCTGAATGCTTTTTTTTAATTTGAAATCAACTGCACTTTAATTGCACCACCATTTCAACGATGCACCGCCTGCCAACGTGCGGAGTCGACTGCACGCTACGCACTTCTCCGGTAGTCGGAAACGCACTGAATGCACTTTTTCGCGTTGTCGACACCAGATTCACGGTTGAAGGCTATTGGCAGTGTTTATTTCGGGACAGCGAGCCAATCGCGATAATCCATGGGTGTATAAATAACATCCCGTTTCCCGTCTAGCATTCAGTTCCTGTTCGGTGACAATTTAGCATGCGTGCATCCGTTTGCAGTAGGTGCATTTTTTGTTTTCTGTTAGCCACTTACTCTATCCACTTAAAGGCAACCAATACGAAACATGTTCTGTTAAAATGTGGCCGTTGTAGTGTGCAACGGCACGTTCGATCTAATGGATAGATGGGACCGAAACCTTTCCATAACGTCTACACTCCTTGAAAAAGAGATCATTTGATTGCATTTGGCGAATGTTATTAATTGGAATCAATAATACCGTAATAAGGTTTCCATGTGTTGTTATAAATAATCAACCGATTCGGAATGCTTTTGTCAAAGGCAATTAAACTGAAGTACAAGGGACAAAGATAAACGCCTAAAATAGGTCTGAAATTATCCATTGATTAGAATTAGCCACGAATCCATCAACGCGCCCAGCTTTGAAACTAACACTTTGAAAGATTTATCTTCTTTTTTTAAATTTGTAATTAATTATTTTCTCATTATTGAACATAACATTTTACCGTTTTCAGGGATCATTCATAGATATTCCTTAGATTTTAGAGATCTCAGTATCAGTCCGCACAGCCACCACCACTGTTTCATATGGATCATATGCCGGAGTCTCATACGACGTTTAGCAATGGCTATGGTGTGTCCGAGAAGAGCTTTGCTACGAATAGCCCTCTGGTAACCTGGATCTAGTAATAAAATATGGAAATGGGGCTAAGGTTCATACTTCAATCTTTGAACTTCATCCAACTTCAGGATAGGTCCATATCCTACTCCTGCTTCAGAACAAACCCCCGTTGCAGTTCCAGTTACGATTAAGAAACATATCCTATTACTTTCACTAAAACTTAAATTGAAAACAGAGCCGAGACTAAGGACAGTATCTCATCATGCCAACAAAATTGCCGAGATCAAAGATATATAGATGAAGCTGAGCAACAACACACGCTGGAAACGGGCATGAAACTCAAAACAGTTATCAAAAAGGTTAATATTAAATCATGTGTCCATCATCAAAACGATTTCTCTGTCTCTCGATGCTCGATGCTCGGATGCTTGCTTTTTATGCCAAACTTATATTCAAAAGGTTCCTTTTTATCGCAATTTCTTATACGGACGTCACACGAAGCGTAAACTCAAAAAGTTTACGCGTCGTGGGTGTAGTAAGTGGGTTGCCAGGCGTAAACTTCATGTCAAAAAATTTCAGGTCCGAGAGGTGTGAAATCTTGAGCGTAAACTTTGAGCGTAAACTTT
>NW_024427754.1:0-68345 GCF_017562075.2 Anopheles merus
ATGACTTCAGAGTTGTTCAAGGTGTCACCAAAGTTCATACAAACACTCTAGAATGTCTTCCGAGGTTTTTCAAGGTGTACCCAAGGTTCATACAAACACTCTAGAATGACTTCAGAGGTTGTCCAAGGTGTCCCCAAGCATCATACATACACTCTCGAATGACTTCAGAGGTTATCCAAAGTGTCCTCAAGGTTTTTACAAATAAACTAGAATGACTACCGAGGTTTTCCATGGTGTCCACAACGTTCATACATAAACTCAAGAATGATTTTAGAGGTTGTCTAAGGTGTACCCTAGGTTCATACAAACACTTCCCAGGTTGTCCCAAGTGTCCCCAAGGTTCATACAAATGCTCTAGAATGCCTTCAGAGATTGTCCAAGGTGTCCATAAGGTTTTTACAAATACTCTAGAATGACTCCAGTGGTTGTTCAAGGTGTCCCCAAGGTTTATACAAATGCTCTAGAATGACTTCAGAGGTTGTCCAAGGTGTCCCCAAGGTTTATACAAACACTCTAGAATGACTTCAGAGGTTATACAAGGCTACCCCAAGGTTCATACAAACAATTTTGAATGACTTCCAAGGTTGTCCAAGATGTCCCCAAGGTTCATACAAATGCTCTAGAATGCCTTGCAAGGTTGTCCAAGGTGTCCTCAAAGTTTAAACAAATACCCTGGAGTGGCTTCTGAGGTTGTCCAAGGTGTCCCCAAGGTTCAACCAAGCACCTTAAAATGCGTTCAGAGGTTGTTGCAAGTGTCCCCAAGGTTCATACAAACACTCTAGAATGACTTCCGAGGTTTTTCAAGGTGTACCCAAGGTTTATACAAATGCTCTAGAATGACCTCAGAGGTTATCCAAGGTATACCCAAGGTTCATACCAACACTCTATAATGACTTTAGTGGTTGTCCTAAGTGTCCCAAGGTTCATACAACCATTCTAGAATGATTTCAGAGGTTGTCCAAGGTGTCCCCAACGTTCATACAAACACTCTAAAATGACTTCAGAGGTTGTCCAAGGTGTCTGCAAGGTTCATACAAACACTCTAGAATGACTTCCGAGGTAGTTAAAGGTGTACCCAAGGTTCATACAAATGCTCTAGAATGACTTCAGAGGTTATCCAAGGTGTACCCAACGTTCATACAAACACTCTAAAATGTCTTCAGAGGTTGTCCAAGGTGTCCCCAAGGTTTATACAAAGGCTCTAGAATGACTTCCGAAGTTTTTCAAGGTGTACCCAAGGTTTATACAAATGCTGTAGAATGACTTCAGAGGTTATCCAAGTTGTACCCAAGGTTCATACAAACACTCTCAAATGACTTCCGAGGTTGTCCTAAGTGTCCCAAGGTTCATACAACCACTCTAGAATGACTTCAGAGGTTATCCAAGGTGTTTGCAAGGTTCATACAAACAATCTAGAATGCCTTCAGGTGTTGTCACAAGTGTCCGCAAGGTTCATACAAGCACTTTTATTTGCGTTCTGAGGTTGTCACAAGTGTCACAAAGGTTTAAACAAATACCTTAGAATGACTTCAGAAGTCGTCCAAGGTGTCCATAAGGTTTATACAAATACTCTAGAATGACTTAAGAGGTTGTTCAAAGTGTCCTCAAGGCTCATACAAACACTCTAGAATGACTTCCGAGGTTTTTCAAGGTGTACCCAAGGTATATACAAATGCTCAAGTATGACTTCAGAGGTTGTCCAAGGTGTCCATAAGGTTTACACAAATACTCTAGAATGACTTCAGAGGTTGTTCAAGTTGTCCCTAAGGTTCATACAAACACTCTAGAATGACTTCCGAGGTAGTTCAAGGTGTACCTAAGGTTTATACAAATGCTCTAGAATATCCTCAGAGGTTGTCAAAGGTGTCCCCAAGGTTTATACAAACACTCTAGAATGACTTCCGAGGTTGTCCAAGGTGTCCCCTAGCTTCATCCAATCACTCTAGAAACACTTCCCAGGTTGTCGCAAGTGTCCCCAAGGTTTATTCAAACACTCTAGAATTACTTCAGAGGTTATACAAGGTTAACCCAAAGTTCATAAAAACACTCTCGAATGACTTCCAATGTTGTCCAAGGTGTCCTCAAGGTTCATACAAATGCTCTAGAATGCCTTCCGAAGTTATCCAAGGTGTCCGGAAGGTTTATACAAATTCCCTAGAATGACTTCCGAAGTTTTCCAAGGTGTCCCCAAGGTTTATGCAAATACTCTAGAATGACTTCAGAGGTTGTCCAAGGTGTCCCCAAGGTTCAAACATGCACTTTAAAATGCGTTCCGAGGTTGTTGCAAGTGTCCCCAAGGTTTAAACAAAGCTCTAGAATGACTTCCAAGGTTTTTCAAGGTGTACCCAAGGTTTACACAAATGCTCTAGAATGACTTCAGAGCTTATCCAAGGTGTACCCAAGGTTCCTACAAACACTCTAGAATGCCTTCAGAGGTTGTCCAAGGTGTCCCAAGGTTCAAACACACACTCTAGAATGACTTCAGAGGTTATCCAAAGTGTTTGGAAGGTTCATACAAACACTCTAGAATGCCTTAAGAGGTTGTCCCAAGTGTCCACAAGGTTTATTAAAATGCTCTAGAACGACTTCAGAGAGCGTTGAAGGTGTCCATAAGTTTAAAACAAATACTCTAGAATGACTTCCGAGGTATTTATAGGTGTCCAAAAGATTTATACAAATACTCAAGAATGACTTCCGAGGTTTTTCAAGGTGTACCTAAGGTTAATACAAACACTCTAGAGTGACTTCAGAGGTTGTCCAAGGTGTCCTCAAGGTTTATACAAATACCCTAGAATGTCTTCCGAGGTTGTCTAAGGTGTACCCAAGGCTCATACAATCACTCTAGAATGTCTTCAGGGGTTGTCCAAGGTGTCCCCAAGGATAATACATACACTCTCGAATGACTTCAGAGGTTATTCAAAGTGTCCCCAAGGTTTATACAAATACCCTAGAATGACTTCCGAGGTTGTCCAAGGTGTCCCCAAGGTTCATACAAACACTCTAGAATGACTTTGGAGGTTATCCAAGGTGTCCCCAAGCTTCATACAAACACTTTAGAAAGACTTCCGAGGTTTTTCAAGGTGTACCCCAGGTTTATACAAATGCTCTAGAATGACTTCCGAGGTTGTCCATGGTGTCCAAAACGTTCATACATAAACTCAAGAATGATTTTAGAGGTTGTCTAAGGAGTACCCTAGGTTCATACAAACACTCTAGAAACACTTCCCAGGTTGTCCCAAGTGTCCCAAAGGTTCATACAAATACTCTAGAATGCCTTCAGAGATTGTCTAAGATGTCCATAAGGTTTATACAAACACCCTAGAATGACTTCAGAGGTTGTTCAAGGTGTCCCCAATGTTCATACAAACACTCTAAAATGACTTTAGAGGTTTTTCAAGGAATCCCCAATGTTTATGCAAAGGCTCTAGAATGACTTCCGAGGTTTTTCAAAGTGTACTCAAGGTTTATACAAATGCTCTAGAATGACTTCCGAGTTTATCCATGGTTACCCAAAGGTTCATACAAACAATCTCGAATGACTTCCAAGGTTGTCCAAGGTGTCCCCCTAGGTTCATACAAATGCTATATAATGCCTTGCAAGGTTGTTTAAGGTGACCTTAAGGTTGAAACAAATCCCTGGAATGACTGCCGAGGTTGTTCAAGGTATTCCCTAGGTTTATACAAACACTCTCGAATGACTTCAGAGGTAGCACAAGATGTTTGCAAGGTTCATACAAAGACTCTCGAATGACTTCAGAGGTTGTCCAAGGTGTCCCCAAGGCTCATACAATCACTCTAGAATGTCTTCAGGGGTTGTCCAAGGTGTCCCCAAGGATAATACATACACTCTCGAATGACTTCAGAGGTTATTCAAAGTGTCCCCAAGGTTTATACAAATACCCTAGAATGACTTCAGAGGTTGTCCAAGGTGTCCCCAAGGTTCATACAAGCACTCTAGAATGACTTTAGAGGTTATCCAAGGTGTCCCCAAGCTTCATAAAAACACTTTAGAAAGACTTCCGAGGTTTTTCAAGGTGTACCCCAGGTTTATACAAATGCTCTAGAATGATTTCCGAGGTTGTCCATGGTGTCCAAAACGTTGATACATAAACTCAAGAATAATTTTAGAGGTTGTCGAAGGTGTACCCTAAGTTCATACAAAAACTCTAGAAACACTTCCCAGGTTGTCCCAAGTGTCCCCAAGGTTCATACAAATGCTCTAGAATGCCTTCCGAGGTTGTCCAAGGTGTCCTCAAGGTTTATACAAATACCCTAGAATGGCTTCCGAGATTGTCCAAGGTGTCCCCAGGGTGCATCAAAACACTCTAAAATGCGCTCCGAGGTTGTCGCAAGTGTTCTCAAGGTTTATACAAATGCTCTAAAATGAATTTAGAGATTTTCAAGGTGTACCCAAGGTTCATACAAACACTTTCGAATGACTTCAGAGGTGGTCCAAGGTGTTCGCAAGGTTCATACAAACACTTTAGAAAGACTTCCGAGGTTTTTCAAGGTGTACCCCAGGTTTATACAAATCCTCTAGAATGAATTCAGAGGTTCCGCAAGGTGTCTGCAAGGTTCATACAAACACTCTTGAATGACTTTCCAGGTTGTCCAAGGTGTCCCCAAGGTTTATACAAATAACCTAGAATGACTTCAGAGGTTGTCCAAGGTGCCCTCAAAGTTCATACAAACACTCTAGAATGACTTCCGAAGTTTTTCTAGGTGTCTCAAAGGTATATCCAAACACTCGAGGTTGTCCAAGGTGTTTTCAAGGTATATACAAATACCCTAGAATGACTTCAGAGGTTATCCAAGGTGACCCCTTGGTTTACACAAACACTCTAGAATGGCTTGCGCGGTTGTCCCAAGTGTCCCCAAAGTTCATACAAATGCTATAGAATGACTTTAGAGGATTTTCCAGGTGTACTCAAGGTTTATACAAATGCCCTAGAATGACTTCAGAGCTTGTCTAAGGTGTCCACAACGTTCATACAGAAACTGAAGAATGATTTCATAGGTTATCCAAGGTGTCCCCTAGGTTTATAAAAACACTCTAGAATGACTTCAGAGGTTGTCCCAAGTGTCCCCTAGGTTTATACAAAAGCTCTAGAATGACTTCAGAGGATGTTCAAGGTGTTCTCAAAGTTTATACAATCACTCTAAAATTCGTTCCGAGGTTGTCGCAGGTGTCTCCCAGGTTTATGCCAATGCTCTAGAATGGCTTCCGAGGTGTCCAAAACGTTCAGACATAAACTCAAGAATGATTTTAGAGGTTGTCCAAGGTGTCCCTTAGGTTCATACAAATGCTCTAGAATGCCTTGCAAGGTTATCTAAAGTGTCCTCAAGGTTTATACAAATCCCTTTAATGACTTCCGAGGTTGTTCAAGGTATCCCCTAGGGTTATACAAACACTCTTAAATAACTTCACAGATAGCACAAGGTGTCTGCAAGTTTCATACAAACACTCTCGAATAATTTCAGAGGTTGTCCAAGGTGTCCCCAACGTTCATTAAAATACTCTAGAATACCTTCCGAGGTTGTCTAAGGTGTTCATAAGGTTTATAAAAATACCCTAGAATGACTTGAGAGGATTTCCAAGGTGTCTCCAAGGTTCATACAAATGCTCTAGAATGACTTCAGAGGTTATCCAAGGTTACCCCAAGGTTCATACAAACAATCTCAAATGACTTCCAAGGTTGAACAAGGTGTCCCCAAGGTTCATACTAATGCTCTAGAATGCCTTCCGAAGGTATCCAAGGTGTCCGCAAGGTTGATACGAATACCCTTGAATGACTTCCGAGGTTGTCCAAGGTGTCCCCAAGGTTTATACAAATACTCTAGAATGCCTTCAGAGGTTGTCCAAGGTGTCCCCAAAGTTCAAACACACACTCTAGAATGACTTCAGAGGTTGTCCAAGGTGTCCCCAAGGTTTATACAAATACTCTAGAATGCCTTCAGAGGTTGTCCAAGGTGTCCCCAAGGTTCAAACACACACTCTAGAATGACTTCAGGGGTTGTCCAAGGTGTCCATAAGGTTTATACAAATACTCTAGAATGACTTTCGAGGTATTTCAAGGTGTCCATAAGGTTTATAAATATACTCTTGCATGACTTCCGAGGTTTTTCAAGGTGTACCCAAGGTTTATACAAACACCCTAGAATGACTTCAGAGGTTGTCCAAGGTGTCCCCAAGGTTCATACAAATACTCTAGAATGAATTCAGAGGTTGTCCAAGGTGTCCCCAAGGTTCAAACATGCACTTTAAAATGCGTTCCGAAGTTGTTGCAAGTGTCCCCAAGGTTTATAATAATGCTCTAGAATGACTTCTAAGGTTTTTCAAGGTGTACCCAAGGTTTATACAAATGCTCTCGAATGACTTCAGAGGTTATCCACGGTTTACCCAAGGTTCATACAAACACTCTAGAATGACTTCAGAGGTTGTCCAAGGTGTCACAAGGTCCAAACACACACACTCTAGAATGACTTCAGAGGTTATCCAAGGTGTTTGCAAGGTTCATACAAACACTCTTGAATGCCTTCAGAGGTTGTCCCTAGTGTCCCCAAGGTTTATACAAATGCTCTAGAATGACTTAAGAGATTGTCCAAGGTTTCCATAAGGTTTTTACAAATACTCTAGAATGACTTCCGAGGTATTTCAAGGTGTCCTCAAGGTTCATACAAACACTCTAGAAAGACTTCAGAGTTTATCCAAGGTTACCCCAAGGTTCATACAAACAATCTCGAATGACTTTCAGGGTTGTCCAAGGTGTCCCCAAGGTTCATACAAATGCTCTAGAATGCCTTCCGAAGTTATCCAAGGTGTCCGCAAGGTTTATACAAATACCCTAGAATGACTTCAGAGGTTGTCCAAGGTGTCCCCAAGGTTTATCTAAATACTCTAGAATGTCTTCAGAGGTTGTCCAAGGTGTCCCCAAGGTTCAAACATGCATTATAAAATGCGTTCCGAGGATGTTGCAAGTGTCCCCAAGGTTCATAATAAGGCTCTAGAATGACTTCCAAGGTTTTTCAAGGTGTCCCCAAGCTTCCTTACAAACACTCTAAAAAGACTTCGGAGGTTTTTCAAGGTGTACCCCAGGTTTATACAAATACTCTAGAATGACTTCCGAGGTTTTCCATGGTGTCCACAACGTTCATACATAAACTCAAGAATGATTTTAGAGGTTGTCCAAGGTGTACCCTAGGTTCATACAAACAATCTAGAAACACTTCCTAGGTTATCCCAATTGTCCCCAAGGTTTATACAAATGCTCTAGAATGACTTCAGAGATTGTCCAAGGTGTCGATAAGGTTTAAACAAATACTCTAGAATGACTTCAGAGGTTGTTCAAGGTGTCACCAAAGTTCATACAAACACTCTAGAATGTCTTCCGAGGTTTTTCAAGGTGTACTCAAGGTTCATACAAACACTCTAGAATGACTTCAGAGGTTGTCCAAGGTGTCCCCAAGCATCATACATACACTCTCGAATGACTTCAGAGGTTATCCAAAGTGTCCTCAAGGTTTATACAAATAAACTAGAATGACTACCGAGGTTGTTCAAGGTGTCCCCAAGGTTTATACAAATACCCTAGAATGACTTCAGAGGTTGTCCAAGGTGTCCCCAAGGTTCATACAAATGCTTTAGAATGCCTTCCGAGGTTGTCCAAGGTGTCCTCAAAGTTTATACAAATACCCTAGAATGACTTCCGAGGTTGTCCAAGGTGTCCCCAAGGTTTATACAAATACCCTAGAATGACTTCAGAGGTTGTCCAAGGTGTCCCCAAGGTGCACCAAAAAACTCTTAAATGCGTTCCAAGGTTGTCGCAAGTGTCCTCAAGGTTTATACCAATGCTCTAGAATGACTTTAGAGTTTTTCATGGTGTATCCAAGGTTCATACAAACACTCTAGAATGACTTCAAAGGTGGTCCAAGGTCTCCCAAGGTTCATGCAAACACTCTAGAATGACTTTCGATGTTTTTCAAGGTGTATCCAAGGTTTATACAAATGCTCTAGAATGACTTCAGAGGTTCCGCAAGGTGTCTGCAAGGTTCATACAAACACCCTCGAATGACTTCCCAGGTTGTCCAAGGTGCCCCCAACGTCCATTAAAATACTCTAGAATGCCTTCCGAGGTTGTCAAAGGTGTCCCCAAGGTTTATACAAATAACCTAGAATGAATTCAGAGGTTCTCCAAGGTGTCCTTAAGGTTCATACAAACACTCTAAAATGACTTCCGAAGTTTTTCAAGGTGTCCCAAAGGATTATCCAAACACACTAGAATGACTTCAGAGGTTGTCCAAGGTGTCCTCAAGGTTCATACAAACAGTCTAGAATGACTTCAGAGTTTGTCAAAGGTGTTTTCAAGGATCATACAAATACCCTAGAATGACTTCCGAGGTTGTCCAAGGTGTCCCCTAGGTTTACACAAACACTCTAGAATGCCTTGCACGGTTGTCCCAAGTGTCCCCAAGGTTTGTACAAATGCTCTAGAATGACTTTAGAGGTTTTTCAAGGTGTACTCAAGGTTTACACAAATTCCCTAGAATGACTTCAGAGCTTTTCTAAGGTGTCCACAACGGTCATACAGAAACTTAAGAATGACTTAGAGGTTATCCAAGGTGTCCCCAAGGTTTATAAAAACACTCTAGAATGACTTCAGAGGTTGTCCCAAGTGTCCCCTAGGTTTATAAAAATGCTCTAGAATGACTTCAGAGGATTTCCAATGTGTTCCCAAATTCATACAAACACTCTAAAATTCGTTCCGAGGTTGTCGCAAGCGTCCCCAAGGTTTATGCCAATGCTCCAGAATGGCTTCCGAGGTTGTCCATGGTGTCCACAACGTTCAGACATAAACTCAAGAATGAATTTAGAGGTTGTCCAAGGTGTACCCTAGGTTCATACAAACACTCTAGAAACACTTCCCAGGTTGTCCCAAGTGTCCCCAAGGTTTTTAAAAATGCTCTAGAATGACTTCAGAGGTGGTCCAAGGTGTCGATAAGGTTTATACAAATGCTATAGAATGACTTCAAAGATGGTCCATGGTGTCCCCAAGGTTCGTACAAACACTCTAGAATGTCTTCAGAGGTTTTTCAAGGTGTCCCCAAGGTTCAAACAAGCACTCTAAAATGCGTTCCGAGGTTGTTGCAAGTGTCCCCAAGGTTTAAACCAAGGCTCTAGAATAACCTCCGAAGTTTTTCAAGGTGTACTCAAGGTTTATACTGTAGCATATCTGCTAAACAAAACTTATTGTTAACCACACTATCAACTATAGACTCATTGTAACCTACTTTAGAAAGCCAAACCACACCATTGTAACACATTCATTATAACACATTCAGCAAATCAGATCATACCATAGCACCGCAACCGGAAGAGTTCAGGCCGTCCATTCAAACAAATAACAGACGTGACACATTAATCAAAAACAACCGAAACGGGCAACATAAGCAATTCAAGCGTTACTGCGGCAAAGTGGACAAACAGAGAACGCATAGCAACTTATTGCTAAAAGCGCAGTGTAGGCAAAGATCGACGAACGCACCCGTTCTTTAGCTAGAACAGTTTATACTTTCCAGAACCTTCATAAAAACATAGACACCTCACTCCAATATAATGTATAAATTGCACCTCATATCAATAACCTTTAATTAGGACAAAAACACATTCCAAAACCAAATGTACGAAACTTATTGAGTATAAATAAAACCAATTCCGACCGTGGCAAGTCAGATTCATTCGGACTGCCAAGATAGGACGTTACGCTTCCTAATACTTCGCCTTCCAACTTATTGCAAGAGTTTAGTTATGTCCCCCTACCCAAGGTAAGGCTTCTAAACTCCATCGTTTCCAGTAAGGGAAACCTCCTAAAGGTTTCTATGATCGCCTGAACGATCAAGTGTTGAAAAGTCCGCTTCGAACAAAAGTGTTATTCCACCTCGGCTCATGTCAGTAAAAACAGACCTACCGCGACGTTGTTCGATGTACAGTATGTACCGTATGTCCGCTCATCACATTACATGGCGACCGCGACCTGAATCTGCAATCGACAGGCAGAAGTGTAGGCAAATTATTTGAAGTAAAATGTGATACGTACAACGGTAATGTAAAGTGTAAGTGTCGTGCGACGAACCAAAAGTATTGTGACCATAACTGGCATACGACGAAAAAAAAAAAGTGTCAAATGTGCATTTTTTACGGAACATTCATCAACGCAGCTCGCGCAAGTAACCCATAGGTAAAAAAAACAATAACGATGAAAGAACAGCTACAAGCAAGTTCAGTGCAGTGCAGAATGAAAAATAAAAACAATTAGTGCAGTGTAAATGCAAAATTAATGTTTAATTGATGAACAAACATTATCCGTACACAGTGTTGTGAGAACCTATCCCAATGTGTAAAAACGTATGAACGCTCTTGCGATCGATGTACCAAGTAGATTAACGTTGAAATGAGAAACGATGAAAGCTTCAAAAAATGATAATTTTTCACAATAACCCACAGTACAGCACAAATTTATAAAATGGGTAACGACGCATCAAACCCTAAAGCTAATGTCAATGGCGATAATGATCTTACCATTATTCAAACACAAAATTTTCACTCAGAGCAGCATGAAACCCATGAGTTAAAGCTGAATATTGTGCTGATACTTCTTGCTATCATACTTATGCAAAAAGTAATTAAAACCATTTTCAAAATATTGAAAACTCTAGCAAAACGTGATGCAATCAATAACATGCAACTGCCTATCTAATTTTGGTGATCTATACGATTCGTGGAGCAAGTGATATGGAACAATAAAGTGCAGCGCGAAACAAGTTGTGGTCAGCGTGATTGAGAGGAACAACCGTTCCCACCGTGGAAGACGAAAAGACAAGGCGAGCTCACTGCCCAATCTGGATTGGCAGGCGAGAATGGACAAGTGTCCCAACCCCGACAAGACATCGAGTGAAGACTGATGACATCGAAAAAAAACAAATTCACATCAAACATCGAGTATGTACCAAACACCGATTAAACACCAAGCACCGGTATAGAAACAGCGTAGCATCATCATCAGCAGCAACAAAATGCACGCCGCACATTCCATTAAGGTATTGTAACTTTGAAATATAATCTAATGGGTTCTAAAGCTAGGAAATAGGAAATAGGAAGTTATTAAAACCAATATGAAAAAGGAATGACTACTATGAGCGATAAAATCGAAATTTTGAAATATATATTTAAAAAAATACAGGATCCTAATCAAAGAACTTCTACAAGAACACAACTAAGAATTAAAGCTGAAGAAACATTCAAAGAAATTCAAAATGACATCGAAAAAAATAGATACAAACATACTTTTAACAAACTATTAGAATTTAGCAAAATTTCTAATGCATTAATACAAAATATCATTGCTATGAGCACATCAAAAACTAACGACGATTCATGTAACAAGTCATCTGATTTTTCTACAAATAGCTCAGAGGATAAAAATATCAATTTAACACTGTTAACAACCAGTAGATTATCATTTAAACTCTTAGCTCAGATCATATTTGTCTTACTAAAGCTGCATAAAAAATCAAAAATGGCTCCGTTCAATCTTAAGGATGCTTCGGCAATAGTACCATTATTTAATGGTTCAGCAGATCAAGTTAAATCCTTTCTTAGAGCAATACATTTTGCAAAAAAAATGTTCTCGGCAGATCAGGAGGAAATATTAGTTGAATTCATATACACAAGATTATCAGGAAAGGCCGAAACAGGAATAAAATCAAATTTAACCACGGTAGAAGAAGTGGCGGAAGATATCAAATCGCGATGCGAGGAGAAAATAGAGCCAAGCAAGATCATTGCTAACATGAAGGCATTAAAAACAAAGGATACCAAGTCATTATGTAACAAAATAGAAGAGCTCACAGAGAAATTGAAAGTACTTTATTTACAAAAGAAAATACCAACAGATGTGGCAAGTGAATTGGCAGTAAAAGAGGGTATAGACTCATTAATCGAAAAGGTATCAAATAGAGCAGCAAAAACAGCTCTTATTATAGGAAAATTCGCTACAATAAACGAAGCGACTAAAATAGTGAACGAATGTGAATCTAGGCTGGATAAAGCACACATATTGGCTTATCAAGGTTCAATTAACAATAGAAATAATAATCGAGGATATCAGAATAAGAATAATCAAAACAACTATGGTCCAAATCCAAACCAACCCTACAGAAACTACTATAATAATAGAAATAATAATAGCTTCAATAATCGAAATAATAACAATAGCAACTACAACAACAATCAGCGAAATAATATTCGCTATAACAACAGATTTATTCAGGGATACAAAAATGAAAGATACAACTCCAACTTCAATGGTAATCAGAACAGACCAAACAAAAACCTAAGGGCAATAACAAATGGAGAAACACGGCAACAACAACGAAACATATACCATACTACAGCTCAGATACAGGAAGTGGAGGAAAACAATTTTTAGACCAACAGGAGTCAACTCAAACCCTAGATCAATTTACTCATTATAGTTGAATGGAGTTGATTATATAAAGATTAGATTGAGCATTTCAAATAATGAAACATCAATATTACTAGTTGATACAGGAGCATCAATTTCTTTATTCAAAGCAAGCAAGTTAAAGAAAATCATGGCTCAATACGTTCAGATTCAATATCATTAACAGGGATATCTAACACACCAATTTATTCAAAAGGAAGTACAACATGCACTGTATATTTCAACAATCTAGAATTGGAACACGATTTTGTATTAGTTCCAGATGAATTCAACATAGGAGCATATGGCATATTAGGAAGAGACTTTTACAAACTATACAGATGTTCAATTAATTATCATTTAGAAATGCTTACATTCACGTGTCAGGGTGTAGAAATTCAACACAACATCGAAGAAGATGATGGAAAAGGATTTATTTTACCAATCAGAAGTGAAGTGAAGCGTAAAGTATACCTTCCAAACATTACAGAGGATACCATAGTCTTCGCACAAGAAATTCAACCAGGAGTATTTTGTGGTAGCATTATTATTTCAAAGGATAATCAGTTAATTAAATTCATCAATACAAGGCAGAGCAATATTTACAAAACAAACGCAGAATTTAAACCCATTACAGAACCATTAGCAAATTATGAAGTGAAACAAGTGAATAACAAAGTAGGAGAAATTAATAATAATAGTTTGCAAAATCTATTACAAAAAATTAATGTAGATAAAATTCCCACTACGGAAATTTATAATTTGAAGAAAATTGTAACAGAATATAACGATATATTTTGCGTAGAGGACGATCCAATTACTACAAATAACTTTTACCCTCAAAAAATTGAATTAAAGGATAATATTCCTACGTATATACCAAATTATAAACAAATATACTCACAGGCTGATGAAATACAAAATCATGTAGACAAAATGCTTAAGAATGACATAATTGAACACTCAGTCTCCCCATATAACTCACCTATATTATTCGTTCCAAAGAAATCAACGGATGATAACAAAAATGGAGACTTGTAGTAGATTTCAGGCAGCTGAACAAAAAGGTTATACCAGATAAATTTCCATTGCCGAGAATTGATACAATATTAGATCAGTTAGGGAGAGCAAAATATTTTAGTACCCTTGATCTCATGTCAGGATTCCATCAAATACCTTTAGAAAATGATTCAAGAAATTTACAGCTTTTTCAACCGGATCAGGGCATTACCAATTTAAACGTATGCCGTTCGGTTTAAACATTAGCCCCAACAGCTTTCAACGCATGATGGCTATCGCTATGGCAGGATTAACTCCTGAGCTAGCATTTGTATATATAGACGATATAATCGTTACTGGCTGCAGTGCACGGCAGCACATCAGTAACATAGTTAAGGTTTTTTGATAGGTTAAGGTCTTACAATTTAAAATTAAATCCAGAAAAATGTTCATTTTTCAAAACAGAAGTTACTTATTTAGGTCATAAGATAACAGACAAAGGTATATACCCAGACGATTCTAAGTTTGAAACCATTAGAAACTTTCCCATACCCAAAAATGCAGATGAAGTACGAAGATTCTTTGCATTTTGTAGTGTTTATCGTAAATTTGTACAGAATTTTGCAAAAATTGCTAATTCTTTAAATAACCTAATTAAGAAAAATGTCAAGTTTATTTGGACAGATGAATGCCAAAAAGCATTTAATAGTTTAAAAGAAAGCCTTTTGTCTCCAGCAGTCTTGAAGTATCCGGATTTTACTAAAGAATTCATACTAACAACTGATGCTTCAGATGTAGCATGTGGAGCAGTTCTTTCTCAAATCACAGATGGAAAAGATCACCCAATCGCGTAGGCAAGCAAAAGCTTCACGCAATGAGAAAATATCCTATCATAGAAAAGGAACTTACAGCAATTCACTGGGCAATCAATTATTTCAAACCATACCTATACGGCAGAAAATTCACCGTAAAAACAGATCATAGGCCATTAGTACACCTGTTTGGTATGAAAATCCCAACATCTAAACTAACAAGAATGAGACTAGATTTAGAAGGATTTGATTTTAAAATAGAATTTTTAGCAGGTAAAACCAACGTAGTAGCAGATGCTTTATCCAAAATTATAGCTGATTCTGATGAGCTTAAAGCATCAATTTCTAAAAATAAATCAGATATATCAAATCCTATCTTAATGGTAAATACTAGAGCTATGATAAAGAAAAACAACGTTGTAGAAAACAAAGAAAACAAAAAGAAAAAGGAAGAAATAATAGAAGAATATAATCCAACAAACATGTATGAAACAGACAGGCCATCTGATACAACTAAAATGATGAAAATGAAATCAAATATTAATGAAAAGATGAATTTATTGAGCTCGTGATATACAATCACAATTATTACAAAGCGCTGGGAAAATTTAAAATACCCATAACTTCTGCGAAGCAAAGTCAAACACTCGAGTTTGTACTGCATGTGTCATGCCTAATCGCTAGAAAGTATCACAAAAATTTAGCAATTGCATCGAATGACAGATTATTCGAATTTTACTCAATGTCGACCATAAAACAAATAATTAACAAAATGATAACAGACGTTCACATCGTCGTATTTACACCACCTAGACTGGTAGAAGATACAGAAGAACAGATCAAAATAATGTCCAATTTCCACACAACACCATCAGGAGGTCATATAGGACAATTCAAGCTGTATAGTAAGATAAAGGATAAATTCAAAGATAAGATAAAGGAAAAATATGAAAGCGGATATCATCAAGTATGTAAAAAGTTGTAAAGCATGCGCATCTAATAAGATCTTAAAACATACTAAAGAGGAAACTGTTGTGACGACAACACCCTCTAAACCCTTTAACATCATAACGATTGATACCGTAGGCCCTTTACCAAAAACAGCAAATAATAATCGACACGCAGTTACGATCCAATGCGAATTATCGAAATATATCATAATCATCCCGATTCCAAACAAAGAAGCAAATTCTATAGCAAAAGCATTAGTAGAAAATTTTATTCTTACATTTGGAAACTTTTTAGAAATGAGATCAGATCAAGGACTTGAATATAACAATGAAATTTTGGCACAAATATCAAAAATATTACAAATCAAACAAACATTTGCAGCAGCATATCATCCACAAACAATAGGATCTTTAGAGCGAAACCATAGAAGTTTAAATGAATATTTACGAAGTTACACCAATGAGCATCATGATGACTGGGATCAATGGACTAAATTTTACGAATTCGTTTATAACACATCAGTACATAGCACCACTAATTTCACACCTTTTGAATTAATATTTGGAAGAAAAGCTAATTTACCACAAGACTTATACAAAACAAAAGTAGAGCCATTCTACAATATAGAACAATACTACAATGAAATGAAGTTTAAATTACAAAAATCACATGAAATTGCAAAAAAAACTTATTCAAGCAAAATTACAACGTCAAGCAAAATTGAATGAAAATGTAAACAAATTAAACATACGAATAGGAGATTATGTCTATTTAACAAACGAAAATAGAAGGAAATTAGATCCAGCTAATATAGGACCATTTACAGTCGTAGAAATTACAAATACGAACTGCATTATAAAACACAATCAAACAGGAAAAACCACAACAGTACATAAAAACAGATTAAAACATTTTTAGTGAATAATGCACTCTTTCGTATAAACTCAATCGTACATTATTCAAAAAGGATGGAGGTGTAGCATATCTGCTAAACAAAACTTATTGTAAACCACACTATCAACTAGAGACTCATTGTTACACACTCTAGAAAGCCAAACCACACCATTGTAACACATTCATTATAACACATTCAGCAAATCAGATCATACCATAGCACCGCAACCGGAAGAGTTCAGGCCGTCCATTCAAACAAATAACAGACGTGACATACTTATCAAAAACAACCGAAACGGGCAACATAAGCAATTCAAGCGTTACTGCAGCAAAGTGGACAAACAGAGAACGCATAGCAACTTATTGCTAAAAGCGCAGTGTAGGCAAAGATCGACGAACGCACCCGTTCTTTAGCTAGAACAGTTTATACTTTCCAGAACCTTCGTAAAAACATAGACACCTCACTCCAATATAATGTATAAATTGCACCTCATATCAATAACCTTCAATTAGGACAAAAACACATTCCAAAACCATATGTACGAAACTTATTGAGTATAAATAAAACCAATTCCGACCTTGGCAAGTCAGATTCGTTCGGACTGCCAAGATAGGACGCTACGCTTCCTAATACTTTGCCTTCCAACTTATTTCAAGAGTTTAGTTATGTCCCCCTACCCAAGGTAAGGCTTCTAAACTCCATCGTTTCCAGTAAGGGAAACCTCCTAAAGGTTTCTATGATCGCCTGAACGATCAAGTGTTGAAAAGTCCGCTTCGAACAAAAGTGTTATTCCACCTCGGCTCATGTCAGTAAAAACAGACCTACCGCGACGTTGTTCGATGTACAGTATGTACCGTATGTCCGCTCATCACATAACAATACAAACACTCTCAAAGACTTCAGAGGTTGTCCAAGGTGTCCCAAGGTTTATACAAACACTCTAGAATAACTTCAGAGGTTATCCAAGGTGTTTGCAAGGTTCACACAAACACTCTAGAATGCCTTCAGAGGTTGTCCCAAGTGCCCCAAAGGTTTATACAAATTCTCTAGAATGACTTCAGAGATTGTCCAAGGTGTCCTTAAGGTTTATCCAAATACTCTAGAATAACTTCCGAAGTATTTCAAAGTGTCTCCAAGGTACATACAAACACTCTCAAATGACTTCGGAGGTTGTCCAAGGTGTCTCCAAGGTTTATACAAATACCCTAGAATGACTACAAAGGTTGTCCCAAGGTGTCCATAAGGTTCATACATGCACTCTAACATGAGTTCCGAGGTTGTCGTGCGTGTACCCAAGGTTTATACACGCACTCTAGAATTACTTCAGAGGTTTTCAAGGTGTACCCAAGGTTTATACAAATGCTCTAGCATGACTTCAAAGGTTGTCCAAGGTGTTCACAACGTTAATACAGAAACTCGAGAATGATTTTAGATGTTGTCCAAGGTGTCCCTTAGGTTTATACAAACACTCTAAGATGCCTTGCAAGGTTGTATCAAGTGTCCCCAAGGTTTATACAAATTCTCTAAATTTACTTCAGAGGTTGTCCAAGGTGTCCCCAACGTTCTTACAAACACTCTAGAATGTCTTCAGAAGTTGTCCAAGGTGTCCCCAAGGTTCAAACAAACACTCTAGAATGACTTCTGAGGTTTCCAAGGTGTCCCCTAGGTTCATACAAACACTCTAGAAACACTTCAAAGGTTGTCCCAAGTGTCCCCAAGGTTTTTACAAAGGCTCTAGAATAACCTCAGAGGTTGTCCAAGGTGTCCCCGAGGTTCATACAAACACTCTAGAATGACTTCCGAGGTTGTTCAAGGTGTCCCCTAGCTTCATCCAAACACTCTAGAAACACTTCCCAGGTTATCCCAAGTGTCCCCAAGGTTTATACAAAAGCTATAGAATGACTTCAGATTTTGTCCAAGGTGTCCCTAAGGTTTAAACAAATACTCTTGTATGACTTTAGAGGTTGTTCAAGTTGATTGAACGGATTAACGTTAATTAACGGATTAAGTTAATTAAGTTAATTAACGGATGATAACAAAAATGGAGACTTGTAGTAGATTTCAGGCAGCTGAACAAAAAGGTTATACCAGATAAATTTCCATTGCCGAGAATTGATACAATATTAGATCAGTTAGGGAGAGCAAAATATTTTAGTACCCTTGATCTCATGTCAGGATTCCATCAAATACCTTTAGAAAATGATTCAAGAAAATTTACAGCTTTTTCAACCGGATCAGGGCATTACCAATTTAAACGTATGTCGTTCGGTTTAAACATTAGCCCCAACAGCTTTCAACGCATGATGGCTATCGCTATGGCAGGATTAACTCCTGAGCTAGCATTTGTATATATAGACGATATAATCGTTACTGGCTGCAGTGCACGGCAGCACATCAGTAACATAGTTAAGGTTTTTGATAGGTTAAGGTCTTACAATTTAAAATTAAATCCAGAAAAATGTTCATTTTTCAAAACAGAAGTTACTTATTTAGGTCATAAGATAACAGACAAAGGTATATACCCAGACGATTCTAAGTTTGAAACCATTAGAAACTTTCCCATACCCAAAAATGCAGATGAAGTACGAAGATTCTTTGCATTTTGTAGTGTTTATCGTAAATTTGTACAGAATTTTGCAAAAATTGCTAATTCTTTAAATAACCTAATTAAGAAAAATGTCAAGTTTATTTGGACAGATGAATTTAGCCGGTCTCATGGTACAGTCGTCAACTCGTACGACTTAATAACATGCCCGTCATGGGTTCAAGCCCCAAATAGACCGTGCCGCCATACGTAGGACTGACTATCCTGCTATGGGGGAAATCAATAAGTCACTGAAAGCCAACCCCACAAGTGGGTTGGTAGGCCTTGACCGGCATCGGTTGGTGAGCCAAAGAAGAAGAAGAAGAAGAATGCCAAAAAGCATTTAATAGTTTAAAAGAAAGCCTTTTGTCTCCAGCAGTCTTGAAGTATCCGGATTTTACTAAAGAATTCATACTAACAACTGATGCTTCAGATGTAGCATGTGGAGCAGTTCTTTCTCAAATCACAGATGGAAAAGATCACCCAATCGCGTAGGCAAGCAAAAGCTTCACGCAATGAGAAAATATCCTATCATAGAAAAGGAACTTACAGCAATTCACTGGGCAATCAATTATTTCAAACCATACCTATACGGCAGAAAATTCACCGTAAAAACAGATCATAGGCCATTAGTACACCTGTTTGGTATGAAATCCCAACATCTAAACTAACAAGAATGAGACTAGATTTAGAAGGATTTGATTTTAAAATAGAATTTTTAGCAGGTAAAACCAACGTAGTAGCAGATGCTTTATCCAAAATTATAGCTGATTCTGATGAGCTTAAAGCATCAATTTCTAAAAATAAATCAGATATATCAAATCCTATCTTAATGGTAAATACTAGAGCTATGATAAAGAAAAACAACGTTGTAGAAAACAAAGAAAACAAAAAGAAAAAGGAAGAAATAATAGAAGAATATAATCCAACAAACATGTATGAAACAGACAGGCCATCTGATACAACTAAAATGATGAAAATGAAATCAAATATTAATGAAAAAGATGAATTTATTGAGCTCGTGATATACAATCACAATTATTACAAAGCGCTGGGAAAATTTAAAATACCCATAACTTCTGCGAAGCAAAGTCAAACACTCGAGTTTGTACTGCATGTGTCATGCCTAATCGCTAGAAAGTATCACAAAAATTTAGCAATTGCATCGAATGACAGATTATTCGAATTTTACTCAATGTCGACCATAAAACAAATAATTAACAAAATGATAACAGACGTTCACATCGTCGTATTTACACCACCTAGACTGGTAGAAGATACAGAAGAACAGATCAAAATAATGTCCAATTTCCACACAACACCATCAGGAGGTCATATAGGACAATTCAAGCTGTATAGTAAGATAAAGGATAAATTCAAATGGAAAAATATGAAAGCGGATATCATCAAGTATGTAAAAAGTTGTAAAGCATGCGCATCTAATAAGATCTTAAAACATACTAAAGAGGAAACTGTTGTGACGACAACACCCTCTAAACCCTTTAACATCATAACGATTGATACCGTAGGCCCTTTACCAAAAACAGCAAATAATAATCGACACGCAGTTACGATCCAATGCGAATTATCGAAATATATCATAATCATCCCGATTCCAAACAAAGAAGCAAATTCTATAGCAAAAGCATTAGTAGAAAATTTTATTCTTACATTTGGAAACTTTTTAGAAATGAGATCAGATCAAGGACTTGAATATAACAATGAAATTTTGGCACAAATATCAAAAATATTACAAATCAAACAAACATTTGCAGCAGCATATCATCCACAAACAATAGGATCTTTAGAGCGAAACCATAGAAGTTTAAATGAATATTTACGAAGTTACACCAATGAGCATCATGATGACTGGGATCAATGGACTAAATTTTACGAATTCGTTTATAACACATCAGTACATAGCACCACTAATTTCACACCTTTTGAATTAATATTTGGAAGAAAAGCTAATTTACCACAAGACTTATACAAAACAAAAGTAGAGCCATTCTACAATATAGAACAATACTACAATGAAATGAAGTTTAAATTACAAAAATCACATGAAATTGCAAACAAAAACTTATTCAAGCAAAATTACAACGTCAAGCAAAATTGAATGAAAATGTAAACAAATTAAACATACGAATAGGAGATTATGTCTATTTAACAAACGAAAATAGAAGGAAATTAGATCCAGCTAATATAGGACCATTTACAGTCGTAGAAATTACAAATACGAACTGCATTATAAAACACAATCAAACAGGAAAAACCACAACAGTACATAAAAACAGATTAAAACATTTTTAGTGAATAATGCACTCTTTCGTATAAACTCAATCGTACATTATTCAAAAAGGATGGAGGTGTAGCATATCTGCTAAACAAAACTTATTGTAAACCACACTATCAACTAGAGACTCATTGTTACACACTCTAGAAAGCCAAACCACACCATTGTAACACATTCATTATAACACATTCAGCAAATCAGATCATACCATAGCACCGCAACCGGAAGAGTTCAGGCCGTCCATTCAAACAAATAACAGACGTGACATACTTATCAAAAACAACCGAAACGGGCAACATAAGCAATTCAAGCGTTACTGCAGCAAAGTGGACAAACAGAGAACGCATAGCAACTTATTGCTAAAAGCGCAGTGTAGGCAAAGATCGACGAACGCACCCGTTCTTTAGCTAGAACAGTTTATACTTTCCAGAACCTTCGTAAAAACATAGACACCTCACTCCAATATAATGTATAAATTGCACCTCATATCAATAACCTTCAATTAGGACAAAAACACATTCCAAAACCATATGTACGAAACTTATTGAGTATAAATAAAACCAATTCCGACCTTGGCAAGTCAGATTCGTTCGGACTGCCAGATAGGACGCTACGCTTCCTAATACTTTGCCTTCCAACTTATTTCAAGAGTTTAGTTATGTCCCCCTACCCAAGGTAAGGCTTCTAAACTCCATCGTTTCCAGTAAGGGAAACCTCCTAAAGGTTTCTATGATCGCCTGAACGATCAAGTGTTGAAAAGTCCGCTTCGAACAAAAGTGTTATTCCACCTCGGCTCATGTCAGTAAAACAGACCTACCGCGACGTTGTTCGATGTACAGTATGTACCGTATGTCCGCTCATCACATAACAATACAAACACTCTCAAAAGACTTCAGAGGTTGTCCAAGGTGTCCCAAGGTTTATACAAACACTCTAGAATGACTTCAGAGGTTATCCAAGGTGTTTGCAAGGTTCATACAAACACTCTAGAATGCCTTCAGAGGTTGTCCCAAGTGTCCACAAGGTTTATACAAATTCTCTAGAATGACTTCAGAGATTGTCCAAGGTGTCCATAAGGTTTATACAAATACTCTAGAATAACTTCCGGTATTTAAACATGCCCCAACAGCTTTCAACGCATGATGGCTATCGCTATGGCAGGATTAACTCCTGAGCTAGCATTTGTATATATAGACGATATAATCGTTACTGGCTGCAGTGCACGGCAGCACATCAGTAACATAGTTAAGGTTTTTGATAGGTTAAGGTCTATACAATTCTAAAATTAAATCAGAAAAATGTTCATTTTCAAAACAGAAGTTACTTGATTTAGGTCATAAGATAACAGACAAAGGTATATACCCAGACGATTCTAAGTTTGAAACCATTAGAAACTTTCCCATACCCAAAAATGCAGATGAAGTACGAAGATTCTTTGCATTTGTAGTGTTTATCGTAAATTTGTACAGAATTTGCAAAAATTGCTAATTCTTTAAATACTCTAATTAAGAAAAATGTCAAGTTTATTTGGACAGATGAATTTAGCCGGTCTCATGGTACAGTCGTCAACTCGTACGACTTAATAACATGCCCGTCATGGGTTCAAGCCCCAAATAGACCGTGCCGCCATACGTAGGACTGACTATCCTGCTATGGGGGGAAATCAATAAGTCACTGAAAGCCAACCCCACAAGTGGGTTGGTAGGCCTTGACCGGCATCGGTTGGTGAGCCAAAGAAGAAGAAGAAGAAGAATGCCAAAAAGCATTAATAGTTTAAAAGAAGCCTTTTGTCTCCAGCAGTCTTGAAGTATCCGGATTTTACTAAAGAATTCATACTAACAACTGATGCTTCAGATGTAGCATGTGGAGCAGTTCTTTCTCAAATCACAGATGGAAAAGATCACCCAATCGCGTAGGCAAGCAAAAGCTTCACGCAATGAGAAAATATCCTATCATAGAAAAGGAACTTACAGCAATTCACTGGGCAATCAATTATTTCAAACCATACCTATACGGCAGAAAATTCACCGTAAAAACAGATCATAGGCCATTAGTACACCTGTTTGGTATGAAAATCCCAACATCTAAACTAACAAGAATGAGACTAGATTTAGAAGGATTTGATTTTAAAATAGAATTTTTAGCAGGTAAAACCAACGTAGTAGCAGATGCTTTATCCAAAATTATAGCTGATTCTGATGAGCTTAAAGCATCAATTTCTAAAAATAAATCAGATATATCAAATCCTATCTTAATGGTAAATACTAGAGCTATGATAAAGAAAAACAACGTTGTAGAAAACAAAGAAAACAAAAAGAAAAAGGAAGAAATAATAGAAGAATATAATCCAACAAACATGTATGAAACAGACAGGCCATCTGATACAACTAAAATGATGAAAATGAAATCAAATATTAATGAAAAAGATGAATTTATTGAGCTCGTGATATACAATCACAATTATTACAAAGCGCTGGGAAAATTTAAAATACCATAACTTCTGCGAAGCAAAGTCAAACACTCGAGTTTGTACTGCATGTGTCATGCCTAATCGCTAGAAAGTATCAAATAAATTTAGCAATTGCATCGAATGACAGATTATTCGAATTTTACTCAATGTCGACCATAAAACAAATAATTAACAAATGATAACAGACGTTCACATCGTCGTATTTACACCACCTAGACTGGTAGAAGATACAGAAGAACAGATCAAAATAATGTCCAATTTCCACACAACACCATCAGGAGGTCATATAGGACAATTCAAGCTGTATAGTAAGATAAAGGATAAATTCAAATGGAAAAATATGAAAGCGGATATCATCAAGTATGTAAAAAGTTGTAAAGCATGCGCATCTAATAAGATCTTAAAACATACTAAAGAGGAAACTGTTGTGACGACAACACCCTCTAAACCCTTTAACATCATAACGATTGATACCGTAGGCCCTTTACCAAAAACAGCAAATAATAATCGACACGCAGTTACGATCCAATGCGAATTATCGAAATATATCATAATCATCCCGATTCCAAACAAAGAAGCAAATTCTATAGCAAAAGCATTAGTAGAAAATTTTATTCTTACATTTGGAAACTTTTTAGAAATGAGATCAGATCAAGGACTTGAATATAACAATGAAATTTTGGCACAAATATCAAAAATATTACAAATCAAACAAACATTTGCAGCAGCATATCATCCACAAACAAAAGGATCTTTAGAGCGAAACCATAGAAGTTTAAATGAATATTTACGAAGTTACACCAATGAGCATCATGATGACTGGGATCAATGGACTAAATTTTACGAATTCGTTTATAACACATCAGTACATAGCACCACTAATTTCACACCTTTTGAATTAATATTTGGAAGAAAAGCTAATTTACCACAAGACTTATACAAAACAAAAGTAGAGCCATTCTACAATATAGAACAATACTACAATGAAATGAAGTTTAAATTACAAAAATCACATGAAATTGCAAAACAAAAACTTATTCAAGCAAAATTACAACGTCAAGCAAAATTGAATGAAAATGTAAACAAATTAAACATACGAATAGGAGATTATGTCTATTTAACAAACGAAAATAGAAGGAAATTAGATCCAGCTAATATAGGACCATTTACAGTCGTAGAAATTACAAATACGAACTGCATTATAAAACACAATCAAACAGGAAAAACCACAACAGTACATAAAAACAGATTAAAACATTTTTAGTGAATAATGCACTCTTTCGTATAAACTCAATCGTACATTATTCAAAAAGGATGGAGGTGTAGCATATCTGCTAAACAAAACTTATTGTAAACCACACTATCAACTAGAGACTCATTGTTACACACTCTAGAAAGCCAAACCACACCATTGTAACACATTCATTATAACACATTCAGCAAATCAGATCATACCATAGCACCGCAACCGGAAGAGTTCAGGCCGTCCATTCAAACAAATAACAGACGTGACATACTTATCAAAAACAACCGAAACGGGCAACATAAGCAATTCAAGCGTTACTGCAGCAAAGTGGACAAACAGAGAACGCATAGCAACTTATTGCTAAAAGCGCAGTGTAGGCAAAGATCGACGAACGCACCCGTTCTTTAGCTAGAACAGTTTATACTTTCCAGAACCTTCGTAAAAACATAGACACCTCACTCCAATATAATGTATAAATTGCACCTCATATCAATAACCTTCAATTAGGACAAAAACACATTCCAAATCCATATGTACGAAACTTATTGAGTATAAATAAAACCAAATCCGACCTTGGCAAGTCAGATTCGTTCGGACTGCCAAGATAGGACGCTACGCTTCCTAATACTTTGCCTTCCAACTTATTTCAAGAGTTTAGTTATGTCCCCCTACCCAAGGTAAGGCTTCTAAACTCCATCGTTTCCAGTAAGGGAAACCTCCTAAAGGTTTCTATGATCGCCTGAACGATCAAGTGTTGAAAAGTCCGCTTCGAACAAAAGTGTTATTCCACCTCGGCTCATGTCAGTAAAAACAGACCTACCGCGACGTTGTTCGATGTACAGTATGTACCGTATGTCCGCTCATCACATAACAATACAAACACTCTCAAAAGACTTCAGAGGTTGTCCAAGGTGTCCCAAGGTTTATACAAACACTCTAGAATAACTTCAGAGGTTATCCAAGGTGTTTGCAAGGTTCATACAAACACTCTAGAATGCCTTCAGAGGTTGTCCCAAGTGCCCCAAAGGTTTATACAAATGCTCTAGAATGACTTCAGAGATTGTCCAAGGTGTCCTTAAGGTTTATCCAAATACTCTAGAATAACTTCCGAAGTATTTCAAAGTGTCTCCAAGGTACATACAAACACTCTCAAATGACTTCGGAGGTTGTCCAAGGTGTCTCCAAGGTTTATACAAATACCCTAGAATGACTACAAAGGTTGTCCCAAGGTGTCCATAAGGTTCATACATGCACTCTAACATGAGTTCCGAGGTTGTCGTGCGTGTACCCAAGGTTTATACACGCACTCTAGAATTACTTCAGAGGTTTTCAAGGTGTACCCAAGGTTTATACAAATGCTCTAGCATGACTTCAAAGGTTGTCCAAGGTGTTCACAACGTTAATACAGAAACTCGAGAATGATTTTAGATGTTGTCCAAGGTGTCCCTTAGGTTTATACAAACACTCTAGAATGCCTTGCAAGGTTGTATCAAGTGTCCCCAAGGTTTATACAAATTATCTAAATTTACTTCAGAGGTCGTCCAAGGTGTCCCCAACGTTCTTACAAACACTCTAGAATGTCTTCAGAAGTTGTCCAAGGTGTCCCCAAGGTTCAAACAAACACTCTAGAATGACTTCTGAGGTTTCCAAGGTGTCCCCTAGGTTCATACAAACACTCTAGAAACACTTCAAAGGTTGTCCCAAGTGTCCCCAAGGTTTTTACAAAGGCTCTAGAATAACCTCAGAGGTTGTCCAAGGTGTCCCCGAGGTTCATACAAACACTCTAGAATGACTTCCGAGGTTGTTCAAGGTGTCCCATAGCTTCATCCAAACACTCTAGAAACACTTCCCAGGTTATCCCAAGTGTCCCCAAGGTTTATACAAAAGCTATAGAATGACTTCAGATTTTGTCCAAGGTGTCCCTAAGGTTTAAACAAATACTCTTGTATGACTTTAGAGGTTGTTCAAGTTGTCCCGAGATACATACAAACACTCTAGAATGACTTCCGAGGCTGATCAAGGTGTACCCAAGGTTTATACAAATGCTCTAGAAAAACCTCAAAGGTTGTTAAAGGTGTCCCCAAGGTTTATACAAACACTCTAGAATGACTTTCGAGGATGTCCAAGGTGTCCCCAGGTTCATCCAAACACTCTAGAAACACTTCCCAGGTTGTCCCAAGCGTCCCCAAGGTGTATGAAAATGCTCTAGAAAGACTTCAGAGCAGTGGCGGATCTAACGGTAGGCGGACTAGGCGGTCGCCTAGGGCCCCATCGATTTAGAGGCCCCGAAGATCGCCATTCTATAGTATGCCGTATGGACAGAGTACTAGCGACAAGGGCCCCCGGAAGGATGGCCGTTGGGCCCCAAGGCTGGTGAATCATTTGCACCCCCCCCCTCCCCTCGTCAGCAAAAAATTTAGAGGCTGTGACTGATGATCGAAGGGATCTCCGATGCCATTTCAATCTACCAACAGCAAGTTTAGTGCCGCTACCCCTCCCACCCCCCCCGGCCGCAACAACATTTACCATTTACAGGGGGCCTCAGCTCGTCTTTCCGCCTAGGGCCCTCGATACCCTTAATCCAACACTGCTTCAGAGGATGTCCAAGGTGTCCCTAAGGTTCATACAAACACTCTAGAATGAATTTAGAGGTTATCCAAGGTGTCTCCAAGCTTCATACAAACACTCTAGAATGACTTCCGAGGTTTTTCAAGGTGTACACCAGGTTTATACAAATGCTCTAGAATGACTTCAGATGTACCGCAAGGTGTCTGCAAGGTTCATACAAACACTCTCGAATGACTTCCAAGGTTGTCCAAGGTGTCCTAAAGGTTTAAACAAATACCCTAGAATGCCTTCCGAGGTTGTCTAAGGTGTCCTCAAGGTTTATAAAAATACCCTAGAATGACTTCCGAAGTTGTCCATGGTGTCCCCAGGGTTTATACAAACACTCTAGAATGACTTCCGTGGTTTTTCAAGGTGTACCCAAGGTTTATACAAACACTCTAGCATGACTTAAAAGGTTGTCCAAGGTGTCCCCAAGGTTCATACAAACAATCTCGAATAACTTCCAAGGTTGTCCAAGGTGTCCCCAACGTTCATACAAATGCTCCAGAATGCCTTGCAAGGTTGTCCAAGGTGTCCTCAAGGTTCATTCAAATACCCTTGAATGACTTCCGAGGTTGTCCAAAGTGTCCTCAAGGTTTATACAAATACCCAAGAATGACTTCAGAGGCTGTCCAAGGTGTCCTCAAGGTTCAAAAAAGCACTCTAAAATGCGTGCCGAGGTTGTCGCAAGTGTCCCCTAGGTTCATACAAACACTCTAGAATGACTTCCGAGGTTTTTCAAGGTTTACCCAAGGTTTATACAAATGCTCTAGAATGACTTCAGTGGTTTTCCAAGGTTTACCCAAGGTTTATACAAGCACTCTAGAATGACTTCAGAGGTTGTCCAAGGTGCCCAAGGTTTGTAGCATATCTGCTATACAGAACTTATTATAATACACACTATCAGCTATAGACACATTGTAACCTACTGTAGAAAGCCAAACCACACCATTGTAACACATTCATTATAACACATTCAGCAAATCAGATCATACCATAGCACCGTAACCGGAAGAGTTCAGGCCGTCCATTCAAACAAATAACAGACGTGACACACTTATCAAAAACAACCGAAACGGGCAACATAAGCAATTCAAGCGTTACTGCAGCAAAGTGGACAAACAGAGAACGCATAGCAACTTATTGCTAAAAGCGCAGTGTAGGCAAAGATCAACGAACGAACCCGTTCCTTAGCTAGAAAAGTTTATACTTTCCAGAACATTCGTAAAAACATAGACACCTCACTCCAATATAATGTATAAATTGCACCTCATATCAATAACCTTTAATTAGGACAAAAACACATTCCAAAACCAAATGTACGAAACTTATTGAGTATAAATAAAACCAAATCCGACCTTGGCAAGTCAGATTCGTTCGGACTGCCAAGATAGGACGCTACGCTTCCTAAAACTTTGCCTTCCAACTTATTTCAAGAGTTTAGTTATGTCCCCCTACCCAAGGTAAGGCTTCTAAACTCCAACGATTCCAGTAAGGGAAACCTCCTAAAAGTTTCTATGATCGCCTGGACGATCAAGTGTTGAAAAGTCCGCTTCGAACAAAAGTGTTATTCCACCTGGGCTCATGTCAGTAAAAACTGACCTACCGCGACGGTACTTGAGGTACAGCTGTACGCTCATCATATGGCGACCATAGCTATCGCCTAACCCATAACATGGCGACCGTGACCATAATCTGCAATCGACGGGCAGGAGTTACAGTAAAAATCTAGTTAAATGTGATACGTACAACGGTAACGTAAAGCGTAAGTGTCGTGTGACGAGGCAAAAGTATTGTATACCATAACCGGCTATCGACGGAAAGTGAAAAACAAAAGTGTCAAATGTGCATTTTTACGGAACATTCATCAACGTAGCTGGGGCAAGTAACCCATAAGTAAAAAAAAAAACAATAACGGTGAAAGAACAGCTACAAGCAAGTTCAGTGCAGTGCAAAATAAAAAAATAAAAACATTTAGTGCAGTGTAAGTGTTTAACTGATGAACAAACATTACCCGTACACAGTGTTGTAAAGCCCATCCCAATGTGTAAAAACGTATGAACGCTCTTGCGATCGATTTACCAAGTAGAGTAACGAGAAACGATGAAAGCTTAAAAAAATGCAAACTTTTCACAATAACCCACAGTACAGCACATATTTATAAAATGGGTAACGACGCATCAAACCCTAAAGCTAATGTCAATGGTGATAATGATCTTACCATTATTCAAACACAAAATATTCACTCAGAGCAGCATGAAACCCATGAGTTAAAACTGAACATTTTGCTGATACTTCTTGCTATCATACTAATGCAAAAAGTAATTAAAACCGTTTTCAAAATATTGAAAACTCTAGCAAAACGTGATGCAATCAATAACATGCAACTGCCTATATAATATAACTCATTTTGGTAATCTATACGATTCGTGGAGCAAGTGATATGGAATAGTAAAAAGCAGTGCAAAACAAGTTTTGGCCAGCGAGATTGAAAGGAACAGCCGTTCCCAACGTGGAAGACGAAAAGACAAGGCGAGCTCACTGCCCAATCTGGATTGGCAGGCGAGAATGGACAAGTGTCCCAACCCCGACAAGACATCGAGCGACAAATGATGACACCGTAGAACTTCACATCAAGCACCGATTAAACACCAAGCACCGGTAACGAGCGTAGCACCATCAGCAGCAACAACAACAAATACATGCTATGTATTTAAACAAGGTACCGTAAATATGCAATTTTACTGATGAGGCTGCATAAATATGCAAAAACTATTCGAGAAAATAGAAATATTACATAGAATTTATGAACAGGTGAAACAGCTGAACAAATGTTATAGGCTTTGCGCGTTAACAATATAAAGGGATAATACTAAGGAAATAAACGACGAAATACAAGAACTACGAAAGCACGAATCATATTTTAAAGATGAAATATTAACAAAGCTAATTAAAAAGAGTAGATACATATACTACGAAATAAATAAGTGCATAAAAATACATTTCGAAAGACATCCAGATTAATTAAATACGACATTATCAGAGAACCAATTTGACATAACAATAGAAACGACACCTGACAAAATGGCGGACATTATGGAATTAATTAAAATCACCACTTCTCTCATATCGAAGTATGATGGTAATGAGAAGGATTTGAAAGGTGTGGTATCAAACTTAAATGTATTAAAGAAAATAGTAAAGCCAGAAAATAAAGAAACAGTAATAGAACTGGTACTAGGACGTCTTACAGGAAAAGCGCGAATTGTCGCAGGGGAAACCCCAACCTCAATTGAAGAAATAGTTAGCAAATTACAAGAGAGGTGCAGCATAAAGGTAACACCAGAGATCATAGTATCAAAAATGGACAATACTAAACAGACTGGAACGATAGAAGACTTTGGCAGCGTTATTGAAAAATTAACACAACAACTAGAAGAAGCATATGTTGCAGAAGAGATAGCGCCAGAAGTAGCCAGAAAAAAGGCAACTAAATCAGGAATCAGTGCATTGAGTTATGGACTTAAAGATGGCGAGACCAAAATTATGATGAGATCGAGTAAATTTGAATCCTTGCATGAGGCAATAGAGCAAGCGGTAAAGTTGGAGCTAGAAGACAAAACGAAAAAGGGAAGGAATGATCAGACAAAGATCCTATATTCAAACGCTACCAGGAACAATAGAGGGTATGGAAACAACTACCAGGGAAGGAACAATTTCAACAAATTCCCAAATAATAATAGGTTTCAAACACAAAACCCACCCAGGTTCCCACCCATAAGATATGGACAGAACAACAACCGAAATAATAATAACTTCAGATATAACAACAATAACAATACTAACAACAACAGAAATCAGCAGCCAAATCGGCTAAATAATTCCAATAGAAATCAGTACGTACAATCCAGTCAGAGGAATAATAGCAATGGGCAAAATACTCGAGCGCCTATTCATAACACAGTAACAGCAGAAGAACAAAATAATTTTTTAGCCCACTCTCAAGCATCAGAAAATACCCTATACTAACCATAAATACTGATGCAGATAATTTTGTTAAAGTTAAAATAGAAATTGCAAATGAAATCTATAGCACACTCATCATAGATACAGGAGCAACCGTATCGGTACTTAAAGCTAGTAAATTAAAACCAGGTTGCAAGTACAATACATCTTAAAAATTAACTTTGATTAACTCTAGTGACCATGAATCAGAGACTTTAGGAACTGCTATGACCACAATTCACTTTGGCGATTATTCCATTATACACGAATTTCATATAATAGAAGACGTAGAATCCATTTTTTCTGACGGACTGTTAGGAACCCTACAAACAACGAGCGGGATATTTTATCATGGTGTGTGTAAAAACCTAGAGTTAAGCGGAGAATCGGTGTGAAATACACGGAGGCGAGAGCGCGTTTTGGTTTCGACACAGTTTTGGCACTAACACAGTTACACATGTGGAAATGTGTGCGTTCATTTTCGGCCAGCTCGCTCAGTTTGATCTGCTCACAGCGCTGTGCTGATGTCGGTGTCTCGCTTGCACTGCTGCACCGAAAGTTCCTCTGTGTGCTCTCGTTCTTGCTACCACACTAAATTGTCAGTACAGCTCAAGGATCGGCAGCGAGCGGCCGCACGTGCGTCAGCCTAAGTCCTGGACGATTGATGATATGATTTTGTAAAGTGTTCAAGTGTTCAAGTGTTGTGCGAATTCAAATGAAGCTGCGCGAATGATTCGTAATGCATGTTATGTACATCGCGCAGCTTCATTTCGTACCTTTTTTACAGTAATCAACGTGTACAAAAGGATCTACGCAGATATTCGGCCTTTTTAACGTTTGCATCGATGGAGCGATCAATTTTATTTTAGTCAAATATTGTGTATCAACTTACGTAAATGTGTGAAATCGTGTAAAGTTAAAATGTAAATGTTTCAATAAAGTGATGAAAAAAAATCTACGCGTGTTTACGTTTTTGTTTAGCTTTAGATAACAAAAAAATACGCAGCGAGTGTGAGCGATCGCTGAACGAAAGAAACGCACACAGCGCAACACGAAAGAAACTAACACAAGCGCACGAAAGGATGCTCGCGTATGGGAGCGAGCATTGAGAGAGCGCACCGTGTATTTTACATGGGAGCGGGAGAGAACCGTGGTACCCGTTCCCGCCCCTTTTTTAAGCCTAGAAAATCTTCCATCGGCTTAACTCTAGGTTTTTACGCACACCATGATAAAAATGACCCACTCTTTGTCCGTAGGGAAAAGACTTTATGAAGCACAGATGTATTGTTGATTATGTTAATTAGATGATATACTTCTCATCTGATAACGGATTGATTTCACATCCAATAGAAGACAATGTAAATGGAAATTATGTTTTACCAAAACGAAGTGAAGTAGTACGAAAAATAACCATACCAAACTTGACAGAAGATTCAATCATCTTATCACAGGAAATCCAACCAGGAGTATTTTGCGGAAACACAATAGTCTCCAAACGTAATCAGTATATCAAATTCATTAATACCACAGATAAAGATGTTTCTTTTGAGATAAAATCTTACAAACCAGAAATTGAACCTTTAGCAGATTATGAACAGCTACAGAGAAAATCAAACACATCTAGGGAACGAATACAGAAAATTCATAACAAAATTCATGTAGAAAATATTCCACAAATAGCAAGAGCATAATTAGAAAATCTTATCACAAAATTCTCGGATATATTTTGTTTAGAAGATGAACCGGTCTCTACTAACAATTTTTATACCCAGGAATTTCATTGAAAGATAAAATTCCTTCTTATATGCCAAATTACAAGCAAATACATTGACAAACTGAGGAAATGCAATCGCAGGTAGAAAAGATGTTAAAAAATAATATTATTGAACATTCTGTTTCGTCATATAATTCACCGATACTATTAGTACCAAAGAAATCAGTTGAAGGCAAGAAGAAATGGCGTTTAGTAGTGGATTTTCGGCAGTTAAACAAGAAAATTTTACCAGACAAATTCCCCTTACCCCGCATAGACACGATACTAGATCAGTTAGGAAGAGCCAAATATTTCAGCACATTGGATTTGATGTCAGGGTTTCATCAAATCAAGCTTGATAAAAATTCCAGAAAATATACAGCTTTTTACACGCCTACAGGCCACTATCAGTTTACAAGAATGCCATTTGGACTCAACATTAGCCCAAACAGCTTTCAAAGGATGATGGCTATCGCTATGGCTGGTTTAACACCAGAGCTAGCATTTGTATATATAGATGATATTATAGTTACTGGATGCAGTGCACGGCATCATATCAGTAATTTAGGTAAAGTTTTTGATAGGCTAAGAAAGTATAATCTTAAACTAAATGCAGAGAAATGATATTTCTTTAAAACAGAAGTAACGGACTTAGGTCATAAAATAACAGATAAAGGAATTTATCCGGACGACGCGAAGTTTGACACAGTTAAAAACTTCCCGATTCCTACTAATGCTGATGAAGCAAGACGTTTTGTCGCATTTTGTAATTATTATCGTAAATTTGTACAGAATTTTGCTAAGATAGCTAAAACTATTAATAATTTGATTAAGAAAGACGTTAAATTTGCATGGACTTCAGAATGTCAAGCAGCTTTCGATACCTTGAAACAAAGCTTACTCTCACCAACAATTTTACAATATCCAGATTTTAAAAAGGAATTCATAATTACGACAGACGCATCGGATATGGCATGTGGTGCAGTGTTATCACAAATAACAGATGGAAACGATTTACCAGTCGCGTTTGCGAGTAAAAGTTTTACACCAGGAGAGAAGAATAAGCCAATTATCGAGAAAGAGCTTACAGCTATACATTGGGCAATCAATTATTTTAAACCTTATGTTTATGGTCAAAAATTTATAGTTAGAACAGATCATAGACCACTAGCTTACTTATTTGGTATGAAAATCCTACTTCTAAGCTTACTAGAATGAGGCTAGATTTAGAAGAATTTGACTTTGAAATAGAATATTTAGCAGGTAAAGCTAATGTTGCGGCAGACGCACTATCAAGAATAATCCTTAACTCGGATGACCTAAAGGCATCAATACCAAAATACAAAACGATTTTAATGGTTAATACGAGAGCCATGTTTAAGAAAAATAACGTGAAAACTGATACAAACAAAGATAAACCAATCGCAACAACAGGGATTGATCACCCCGGGATGTGGAAAACAGATAGACCTTCAGAAGTGAGAAAGGTATTGAAAATAGGTACGCAAAGAAATAAGAACAACGTTGAATTCATTATATACAACCATTCATATGGTAAAGCACTAGGAAAATTTCTTTTGAGAAAAGATGTAAATAGAAGTCAAGCATTAGAGTTTGCTCTTCTAGAAATGTGCAAAATTGCGAAGCAATATGGAAGGAATAAGCTAGCGTGGTCTGAAGAAGACCATTTATTCAAAGAATATTCCCAACAAACTATTGAGGAAATCACCAACAGAGCCATTACCAAGTTTGAAATAATCCTGTTTACTCCAACTAGATGGATAACAACAGAGAAAGATAGGCTGAGAAAAATCTCAGATTATCATATGACCCCTTCGGGAGGACATATAGGCCAGTACAGACTGTACCAGAAAATAAGGGAAAAATACAAATGGAAAAATACGAAAGATGATATCAAGAAATACGTACGAAATTGTAAGGCATGCATAGTTAATAAGACGCTTAGACATACTAAGGAAGACACAGTTGTAACTACAACACCGACAAAACCTTTTAACATAATATCAATCGACACAGTAGGACCACTAACAAAAACTAACAAAAACAACAGGTATGCAATAACCATACAATGTGACTCAACAAAATACATCGTAGTAATACCTATCCATAACAAAGAAGCAAATACTATAGCAAGAGCATTGGTAGAAAACTTTATTCTTACATTTGGAACATTTATCGAATTAAAATCAGATCAAGGACTAGAATATAATAATGAAATATTACACAAAATCTCAGAAATCTTAAAAATCAAACAGACTTTTAGCAAAGCTTACCACCCACAGACAATAGGATCATTAGAAAGAAATCATAGATGTCTAAACGAATACCTAAGAAGTTATACAAACGAACATCATGACGACTGGAACAATTGGACAAAATTTTACGAATTTGTTTACAATACAACAGAACACACAGACACAAACTACACACCATACGAATTGGTATTTGGAAGAAAAGCGAATTTACCACAAGATATATTTAAAACAAAAATAGAACCAATTTCCAATATTGACCAATATTATTTTGAAATGAAATATAAACTTCATTCTGTCCCCAACCACGAAGCGAATCAGACGTGATCGATACGCGCTCCAAGTGGATGGATTTTTTGCCGGACAACAAGCCACTGACCTCGACCATACGCACTGCAAAGGAATACGTGCGAGAACGATCGGAAAGTGATCTGTGCTTAGTGTATAGTGCGTACAGTGTGTAGTGCGTAGAGTTGTGTGCAGCGCGTGTATACGCGCTGCGTGTGTACTGTAGTGTAGGTTTGTGAGTGTAGAGCGCATTGGTCGGACAGGTGCGTAGCGCTCGTTCGTCGTGTACTCTCGCTCTCGTGTGTCTACTTGTGGTAAGTGATCCTCTCTTGTTTACCTATCCTTTCTCGTCACACAGTTGCGTTTTTTTTTCTCTCGCTCCGACTCTCTCATGGAGGCGGAGCCGATGGATGAATCGGAGGAGGGCTTTACTACAGTGAAGCGAAAAAGTTCTGATCCAGGACAGAATGCGAAAAAAAAGGCTAGTAACGAGCCCTTACCTTCAACGTCCCGTGATCAATTCATGGGTCAATCGTTGAAAGGGAATCCCAGATTCCGAGCGTATCCCGCATCTTATAACGGGATACATGATGTATTTTTCATGCCGAAAATAAACAGCTCGATGTAAGAGCAATTACGGCATCAGTTTATAAAAAATACCCAGGTGTCTTAGACATTATTCGCCCGCGTCCAAACAAGCTGCGGGTCACCGCAAAAGACCGGATGCAAGCCAATGCTATTGCGGCCGATCCGTCCTATACGGAGGATTACCGGGTATATATTCCCGGTGGATTGGTGGAAGTCGTCGGTGTCATTGATGACTTAGATTACCCCTTAGAGGACATCCTAAAGTACGGACAAGGGGCTTTTCTACACCAATCCTCCCCTCGGGTAAAGGTCCTTGAAGTTAAAAAACTTTACGCTTCAAGTGCGGTCGATGGAAAGAAGGTGTTCCGTGAGACTTCCTCACTCCGGATCACCTTCGAGGGTACAGTCCTGCCAAACACGCTGTACATTGAAGGGCTCAGAGTGCCCATCCGTCGACCATTTGTGCAAAAAATAGCATGCTGCACAAAATGTAGCCAGATTGGACATTCAGAGCCTTACTGCACAAACTCCGTGAAGTGTGGCAAATGCAAGGGATCGCATTCAACATCCGAATGCAAGGCCGAAACCCAGAAATGCATTCACTGCAAGGAGGAATGGCACGAAAGGTCGTTGTGTTCTGTTTAACGAAAAAAACAATCGGAACACAAACGGGCCGTCTTGCAGAATACAAGAGGATCGTACGCCGATGTTTTGAAGTCCACCTCAAATGTGAATCCGTTCGATAACCTTTCCCTATTGGAGGGTAATGAACCGTTGCCCAATCTGGCACCATTAAATGGAGTTAAAAGATTGTATACAACACGGGTACCAAACAAAAAGACGATAAAAAAAATGTTAAAGCTTCACCCAAAAAGGCACCTCGACGTCACGACAACGCGACCCTACGCCAAACCCAGGGCTCCAAACCCCCCCGTGACGCTCGCACCCATCCACTTCCCGTAACCCTTCCAATCCCAGCAATCTGGCGTTCCCTAGCGAACCCAGATCTTTCTCCAGGCCATCCCTCCCAAGCCTGACAGAGATTTTACACTCTCTCCTTGACTCCCTCCACCTCCCGGAACCCCTTACCGGATTGATTCCCCTGGCATTTCCTTTCCTAAGAGGAATGGTCAAGCAGTGGTTATCAAAATGGCCTTGTCTTAGTATGATGGTCCGTTTGGATGATTAATGCCTCCAATGACCACTATATTACAGTGGAACTGCAGAAGTTTTTTAGGTAAAATTGACTCTTTTAAAGTACTTATAGGGCAACACAATTGTAACGCATTTGCCCTAAGTGAAACTTGGCTCTCACCCGATAAAAATATTACCTTCCCGGGATATAATATTATTCGTCAAGATCGACATGATCCAACTAGCGATAGGCGTGGTGGGGGAGTGTTAATTGGTATTCGTAGCAGTCACAGCTTCAGCAGAATACCCCTCCCCACACCCGAGGTAATCGAATACGTCGCGATCCAGGCAAAGCTAGGAGATCTTGACGTTTCTATTGTCTCAATTTATATCCCACCGGGAGCCAATCTGGATCCAAAGAAGATCAACAAGGATCTTGAGACAGTAGTAACGGTACTACCAAAACCATTTTTCATCCTGGGCGACTTTAACGCCCATGGATCAGATTGGGGTTGCACGCATGACGATAATCGTGCACCAATCATTAGGGATATTTGCGACACACACAGTTTGACAATTCTAAACTCTGGTGAAGCAACTAGGGTGCCCTCACCTATGGCACGACCCAGCGCAATAGACCTTTCTCTTTGTTCGTCATCTTTAGGGCTGGATTATATGTGGAAGGTAATCCAAGACCCGCTTGGTAGCGACCATCTGCCAATAGAGATCTCGATTATCAAGAGGAGTCGCACAGTCGATCAAGTCCCTGCTAATTGTGACTTAACGAGGAACATCGACTGGACGAAATACGGCGACCAAATGACCGCTTTGCTAATCCGCGTAGAACCCAGTTTCTCCGTAAATGAGGAGTACGCAAATCTCGTTATGGCGATAAACGAGTGCGCCCTCGGTGCCCAAACGAAGCCGCCCCCCAGGCAACGATTTTTAAAAGACCACCCACTCCTTGGTGGGACGCGGATTGTAAAGCGGCATTCTCAGCGAAGCGGAAGGCTTTTGCCAGGTATAGAGACACCGGTTCCATGGATCTATACATTCATTATATAGGCCTGGAGCGTAGGTGCAAAAACTTGCTTAAAGCAAAAAAACGTCATACTGGCCGAGGTATGTCAAAAACCTCAAGCCTTCCACTTCGCTAACGGAGCTTCAGAGCATGGCGAAAAGGATGCGCAACAGCAAAGCAACAAACGAGAGCGAAAGGGTTTCTGGGGCATGGCTAGAGCCATTTGCACAAAAAGTCTGCCCTGATTTCGCTCAAGCACCACCATATCAACAGAGTGCTCATGGGAGTGATCCGCAAATGGAATCACCGTTCTCAATGGTTGAGCTATCGCTTGCTCTGTACTTCAGCAACAATTCGTCTCCAGGACTGGATCAGATTCGGAACAAATTGCTCCATAATCTGCCAGATCTGGTGAAGAAACGGCTGTTGAGATTATTCAACATTATGTTGGAGCTTAACACCGTCCCGTTGGAGTGGAGGGAAGTGAAAGTAGTCACCCTTTTGAAACCTGGCAAACCGGCATCAGACTATAATTCTTATCGACCGATAGCAATGTTATCTTATCTGCGAAAATTATTTGAGAAAATGATTCTTTTTAGACTGGACAATTGGCTTGAATCCAAAGGCCTCTTGTCAAGTACCCAATTTGGCTTTCGCAAAGGCAAGGGTACCAACGATTGCTTGGCGCTGCTTGTGTCCGAAATCGAGATGGCTCATTCTCGTAAAGAAATGATGGCATCTGCATTTCTTGACATCAAGGGGGCTTTTGACTCAGTATCAGTCAATGTTCTGTGTCAAAAGTTAGAATCTGCGGGCTTAACCCCAAGACTGAATAACGTCTTATTCAACCTCCTTTCGGAAAAGGCAATGAATTTCGACAATGGCTTCATGACAATTCGGAGAGTCAGCTTTTATGGACTACCACAAGGGTCCTGTTTGAGCCCCTTGTTGTACAATTTTTATGTCAACGATATAGATACTTGCCTTGCACCTGGCTGTAGCCTTAGGCAATTGGCGGACGACGGTGTTGTATCAGTCGCCAGCAACAACATCGCCGACCTTCAAAGTCCTTTGCAAACCACACTCAACAATTTAGAAGTGTGGGCTACAAACCTAGGTATCGAGTTTTCTCCAGAGAAAACGGAAATGCTGATATTCTCTTTCTTTTACAACACTGAGAGTAATAGACGCTTGAATTTGGTTGACCCAAAGGTCGATATCTTTTTATATGGTAAAAAGATATCCATTGCCAAATCTTTTCGATACCTTGGGGTTTGGTTTGATAGCAAAAATGTATGGAGGACACATATTCACTATCTGGTACAGAAGTGTACAAGAAGAATCAATTTTCTCAGAACGATTACTGGACTCTGGTGGGGTGCACACCCCAAAGACGTCCTTAACCTATATAAGACTACGATACTGTCCGTCTTGGAGTATGGTTGCATATGCTTCCACTGGGCAGCCAAGTCGCATTTAATCCGACTTGAGAGGATTCAGTATCGCTGTCTTAGAATCGCGCTAGGTAGCATGAAGTCGACTCATAACATGTCACTCGAAGTGATGTCCGGAGTGATGCCGCTAAAGCTACGTTTTGAGCTACTATCGCTTCGCCTTTTCGTCCGCTCTACAGTATCAAATCCCTTGATAATCGAGAACTTTGAAACACTGCAAGAGATAGGTTCTAAATGCAAAATCATGAAGGTCTATCATGATTTTGTTTCCTTACAGGTGCACCCTAGTACTTCTCAAAGTATAACTAGTGCCAGCTTACCAGAGTCCTGCAGTTCCATTTTAAGTGTAGATACCTCATTGAAGAAGGAAATTAAAGGTATCCCCGATAACCTTCGCCGGATGACAATTCCCAGCAAATTTGTGGAGAAACATGGCCATGCTAATAGTAACCATTTTTATACTGACGGATCCTCATCAGAGCAGGGCATTGGATTTGGTGTATACAACACGTGCTCCGAAGCATTCTTTAAATTACGCCAACCATGCTCAGTATATGTAGCGGAGCTCGCCGCAATCTTTTATGCCTTATTATTGATAAGTGCATGCCCAGCGGATCAATATGTAATTTTTTCAGACAGCTTAAGCGCTATTGAAGCATTAAAATCCGTAAAGGCTGTTAAGAGCCCAGACCATTTTGTGAAAGAAATTGTAAAGGTTTTAAGCTCACTGTTTTAAAAGTCGTTTCGCATGGTTACCGTTATCGTTAGTATGGTTACCTGCTCATTGTGGTATACCAGGAAATGAACAGGCAGACCATTTGGCCAAAAGGGGAGCTGCAGAAGGGTCTTTCTTTGATAGGCCTATCCTTCCTCATGAGTTCTTGCAGGCCCCACAGGCGTTTTGCATGGCACGTTGGCAAAATCTGTGGGACTCGGATGAACTCGGAAGGTTTCTGTATACAATCACTCCTCGTGTAAGCTTGAAGCCTTGGTTCCATAACACCCCTGGAGATCGTGCGTTCATTCGAATGATGTCTAGACTTAGGTCTAATCATTTCGCATTGGGTGCACATCTCCAGCGTATAGGACTGGTCGACTCCAAGGTATGTGGCTGCAGGCTTGGATTCCACGACATGGATCATCTTTTGTGGTCCTGCGTGGAATACGAGTCTGCTCGACCTGCCTTGCTGGACGCGGTCGAAAGACTGGGAAAATGTACTGATATTCCGATTCGGGATATATTAGCGGCATCGAACTGGGAATTCCTGAAGGCCATATTCGATTTCTGTAGAGAGAACGGCTTAACTGTGTGACTTTCCTTAAGCAAAATGTCTGTGAACCAACCAACATTGTTGGCAACAGCAATCTTGCATCCTATGTTATTTCCTCTTGTTTGTCTATGTGTTACATGTTGTACATCGCTTGTATGTTTGTGATGGATGAATGTATGCATGAATGTAAGAATGAATGAGTGCAATGTGTATGGCTGAGTAATCGGCATTGACGGCAGACAGAAGATCCTTGCTCGAACGATGTTCTTGCAAGGATTTACTAGATAACTGGAACGAGACAGACCCCCGCCATGTCACTCGGACCACTGAAGGAAAGGACTACAACGATACAGACCCTCGCGATGTCATTTGAGCCACTAAATGGGAATATACTCGGACCGCTTCTGATGGATGGATCCGACGAAATGCCTGGAATCCACACGATACAGACCCCCGCAATGCCATTTGGAACACTGAACTGGAATAGACAACCTCGAAACCCGAATGATGTAGACCTTCGCCACGCTTATAGGACCGCAAAATCATGGACTGGATTGATTAAAACCAAACCGTCCGAGTACACCCGGGATAAGGTGCCCTTCCATGGCTCAGAGAAGGAAATGTCTCCCTGCCAATATGGATTGTAGCGCCATGAATTACATTTGTATTTTCTACTCTTAAGCAATACGGCCGTTTTGGACCGTTACTCCTGAATAAAAAAAAAAATTAAACTCCAAAAATCAAACGAAATAGCTTGAGAAAATTTGATAAAAGCAAAGAATAAAAGACAGCAAATCTTAAATAAAGATACAGTACCACTCATTATAAAAATAGGATATCAGGTTTATTTGGAAAATGAAAACAGAAAAAATTAGATCCAGTCTACATTGGAGTATTAGTAAGTGACCAAGGGCCTAATTGCGTAATACAGAACAATACAACAAAGAAAACCTCTACAGTACACAAAAACAGACTAATTAAGTACACAGGAGAATAACTTCTATAATTGTAATTCATTACGTTATTCTATTAAAGGGGGGAGGTGTAGCATATCTGCTATACAGAACTTATTATAATACACACTATCAGCTATAGACACATTGTAACACACTTTAGAAAGCCAAACCACACCATTGTAACACATTCATTATAACACATTCAGCAAATCAGATCATACCATAGCACCGCAACCGGAAGAGTTCAGGCCGTCCATTCAAACAAATAACAGACGTGACACACTTATCAAAAACAACCGAAACGGGCAACATAAGCAATTCAAGCGTTACTGCAGCAAAGTGGACAAACAGAGAACGCATAGCAACTTATTGCTAAAAGCGCAGTGTAGGCAAAGATCGACGAACGCACCCGTTCTTTAGCTAGAACAGTTTATACTTTCCAGAACCTTCGTATAAACATAGACACCTCACTCCAATATAATGTATAAATTGCACCTCATATCAATAACCTTCAATTAGGACAAAAACACATTCCAAAACCAAATGTACGAAACTTATTGAGTATAAATAAAACCAAATCCGACCGTGGCAGGTCAGATTCGTTCGGACTGCCAAGATAGGACGCTACGCTTCCTAATACTTTGCCTTCCAACTTATTTCAAGAGTTTAGTTATGTCCCCCTACCCAAGGTAAGGCTTCTAAACTCGAACGATTCCAGTAAGGGAAACCTCCTAAAGGTTTCTATGATCGCCTGGACGATCAAGTGTTGAAAAGTCCGCTTCGAACAAAAGTGTTATTCCACCTCGGCTCATGTCAGTAAAAACAGACCTACCGCGACGTTGTTCGATGTACAGTATGTACCGTATGTCCGCTCGTCACATTACAATACAAACACTCTCGAAAGACTTCAGAGGTTGTCCAAGGTGTCCCAAGGTTTACACAAACACTCTAGAATAACTTCAGAGGTTATCCAACGTGTCTGCAAGGTTCATACAAACACTCTAGAATGCTTTCCGAGGTTGTCCCAAGTGTCCGCAAGGTTCATACAAGCAATCTTAAATGCGTTCCGAGGTTGTTGCAAGTGTCCTCAAGGTTTATACAAATGCTCTAGAATGACTTTAGAGGTTTTTCAAGATGTACCCAAGGTTTATACAAATGCTCTCGAATGACTTTAGAGGTTGTTCAAGGTGTCCCAAACGATCATACAGAAACTCAAGAATGATTTTAGAGGTTGTCCAAGGTGTCCCCTGGGTTCATACAAACACTCTATAATGACTTCAGAGGTTGTCCCAAGTGTCCCAAAGGTTAATCAAAATGCTCTAGAATGACTTCAGAGGTTTAAAGGGGTATCCAAGGTTTATCCAAATGCTCTAGCATGACTTCAAAGGTTCAAGGTGTTTACAACGTTCATACAGAAACTCGAGAATGATTTTAGGGGATGACCAAGGTGTCCCCTTGGTTTATACAAACACTCTAGAATGCCTTACGCGATTGTCCCAACTGTTCCCAAGGTTTATACAAATTCTCTTAAATTATTTCTGAGGTTGTCCAAGGTGTCCCAAACGTTCTTACAAACACTTTAGAATGTCTTCAGAAGTTGTCCAAGGTGTCCACAAGGTTCATAAAAACACTCTAGAATGACTTCCGGATTATCCAAGGTGTCCCAAAGTTCATACAAAAACTCTAGAAACACTTCCCAGGTTGTCCCAAGTGTTCCCAAAGTTTACACAAATGCTCTAGAATGACTTCAAAGATGGTCCAAGGTGTCTATCAGGTTTATACAAATACTCTAGAATGACTTCATAGGTTATTAAAGTTGTCCCCAAGGTTCATACAAACACTCTAGAATGACTTCTGAGGTTTTTCTAGGTGTACACAAGGTTTATACAAACACACTAGAATGACTTCTGAGGTTGTTCAAGGTGTACCCAAGGTTTAAACAAATGCTCTAGAATTACCTAAGAGGTTGTCAAAGGTGTCCCCAAGGTTTATACAAATACTCTAGAATGACTTCCGAGCTCGTTCAAGGTGTCGCCTAGTTTCATCCAAACACTCTAGACATACTTCCCAGGTTGTCCCAAGTGTCCCCAAGGTTTATAAAAATGCTATAGAATGATTTCAGAGATTGTCCAAAGTGTCCATAAGGTTTATACAAATACTCTAGAATGACTTCAGAGGTTGTTCAAGTTGTTCCCAAGGTTCATACTAACACTCTAGAATGACTTCCGAGTTTTTCAAGGTGTACCCAAGGTTTATACAAATGCTCAAGAATGACTTCTGAGGTTGTCCAAGGTGTCCATAAGGTTTATACAAATACTCTAGAATGACTTCCGAGGTTGTTTAAGGTGTCCCCTAGCTTCATCGAAACACTCTAGAAACACTTCCCAGGTTGTCCAAAGTGTCCCCAAGGTTCATACAAACACTCTAGAATGACTTCAGAGATTGTCCAAGGTGTCCATAAGGTTTATGCAAATACTCTATAATGACTTCAGAGGTTGTTCAAGTTGTCCCCAAGGTTCGTACAAACACTCTAGAATGACTTCCGAGGTTTTTAAAGGTGTACCCAAGGTTTATACAAATGCTCAAGAATGACTTCTGAGGTTGTCCAAGGTGTCCATAAGGTTTATACAAATACTCTAGAATGACTTCAGAGGTTGTTCAAGTTGTCCCCAAGGATCATACAAACACTCTAGAATGACTTCCGAGGTTGTTCAAGGTGTTCCCCAGGTTTATACAAAAGCTCTAGAAAACCCTCAGAGGTTGTCCAAGGTGTCCCCAAGGTTTATACAAACACTCTAGAATGACTTCTGAGGTTGTCCAAGGTGTCCCAAGGTTCATACAAACACTCTAGAAACACTTCCCAGGTTGTCCCAAGTGTCCCCAAGTTTTATACAAATGCTATAGAGTGACTTCCGCGATTGTCCAAGGTGTTCCAAAGGTTCATACAAAAACTCTAGAATGACTTCAAAGGTTTTCCAAGATGTCCCAAAGTTTCATACAAACACTCTAGAATGATTCCGAGGTTTTTCAAGGTGTACCCCAGGTTTATACTAATGCTCTAGAATGCCTTCCGAGGTTCTCCATGGTTTCGATGACGTTCATACATAAACTCAAGAATGATTTCCAAGGTTGCCCAAGGTGTACCCTATGTTCATACAAACACTCTAGAAAAACTATCCAGGTTGTCCCAAGTGTCCCCAAGATATACACAAATGCTCTAGAATGACTTTAGAGGTTGTGCAAGGTGTCCATAAGGTTTTTACAAATACTCTAGAATGACTCCAGAGGTTGTTCAAGGTGTCCCCAAGGTTCATACAAACACTCTCGAATGACTTCCGAGGTTTTTCAAGGTGTTTCCATGGTTCATTCAAACATTCTAGAATGACTTAAGAGGTTGTCCAAGGGGTCCCCAAGGATCATACAAACACTCTCGAATGACTTCAGAGGTGGACAAAGGTTACCCCAAGGTTCATACAAACACTCAAGAATGAGTTCCGAGGTTGTCCAAGGTGTCCCCAAGGTACTTAAAAACACTCTAGAATGCCTTCCGAATGAGTCCCAAATATCCTATGTTTTACAAATACTCTAGAATGACTTCAGAAGTTGTCCAAGGTGTCCCCAAGGTTTATAAAAATACTCTAGAATGCCTTCCGAGATTGTCCCAAGTGTTCCCAAGGTTCATACATATACTCTAGAATGACTTTCTCGATTGTTCAAGGTGCACCCAAAGTTCTTACAAGCACTCTAGAAAATTTTCCGAGGTTGTCTCAAGTGTCCCCAAGGTTTATAAAATGGCTCTAGAATGACTTCAGAATTTATCCAAGGTGTCCTCACGATTCATACAAACACTCATGAATGATTTCAGGGGTTGTCCAAGGTGTTTCCAAGGCTCATACAAACATTCTAAAATGCCTGCCGAGGAATTCCCAAGCGTGCCCAATGTTCATAGAAATGCTCTAGAATGACTTCAGAGGTTGTCCAAGGTGTTCAAGGCTCCCAAGGTTCATACAAATATTCTAGAATAACTTCTGAGGGGGTCCAAGGTGTACCCAAGATTTACACAACCTCTTTAGTATGCGTTCTGAGATTGTCTAAAGTGTCCCATAGGTTTATACAAATGATCTAGAATATCTCCAAAGGTTCATGAAGGTGCCATTAAGGTTTATACAAACACTCAAGATTGATTGAAGAGGCTGTCGAAGATGTCCCAAAGGTTCATACAAACACTCAAGAATGACTTCCGAGGTTGTCCAAGTTGTACCCAAGATTTATGCAAATGCTTTAGAATTACTTCAGAGGTTATCCAAGGTGACGCCAAGGTTCATAAAAACATTCAGGAATGACTTTGGAAGTTGTTCAAGGTGTCCCCAAAGTTCAAACAAACGCTCTACAATGCCTTCCAAATGTGTCCCAAATGTCCAATGTTTTACAAATGCTGTCGAATGACTTCAGAGGTTGTCCAAGGTGTCCCCAAGGTTTAAACAAATGCTCTAGTATGATTTCCGAGGTTGTCCAAGTTGTCTTGAAGGTTGATACAAACACTCAAGATAAATTTCCTAGGTTGTCCTAAGTGTCCCCAAGGTTCATACCAATACTCTAGAATAATTTCCGAGATGATCCCAAGTGTCCCCAAGGTTTATATAAATGCTCTAAAATGACTTCCGATGTAATCCAAGGTGTCCCCAAGGTTTATACAAACACTCAAGAATGCCTTCCGAGGTTTTCCCAAGTGTCCCCAATGTTCAAACAAATACTCTTGAATATTAAAGGTTATCCAAGGTGTTCCCAAGGTACATATAAACACTCAAGAATGAATTTCGAAATGGTCCAAGGTGTCCCCAAGGTTCATTCAAATGCTTTAGAATTACTTCAGACGTTATCCAAGGTGTCTCAAAGGTTCATACAAATGCTCTAGAATGACTTCAGAGGTTATCCAAGGTGTCCCCAAGGTTTATACAAATGCTCTAGAATGACTTAAGAGGTTGTCCAAGGTGTCCCCAAGGTTCATACCATTTCTATAGAATGACTTCCGAGATGATCCCAACTTTCCCCAAGGTTAATTCAAATGCTCTAAAATGACTTCCGGGGTTGTCCCAAAGTGTCGCCAAGGTTCATACAAACACTCAAGAGTGCCATACGAGGTTGTCCAAGGTGTTCTCAAGGTTCATACAAACACTCCAGAAATATTTAGAGGTTATCCAACGTGTTTTCAAGGTTCATACAAATGCTCTAGAATGCCTTCCGATTGTTTTTCAAATGTCCTCAAGGTTCATACAAATGCTCTAGAATGATTTAAGAGGTTATCCAAGGTGTCCGCAAGGTTCATACAAACACTCAAGATGAATTTCAGAGGTTGTTCCAAGTGTCCCCAAGGTTTATATAAATACTTTAGAATGACTTCCGAGATGATCCCAAGTGTCCTCAAGGTTTATACAAATTCTCTAGAATGACTTCCGAGGTTGTCCCAAAGAATCGCCAAGGTTCATACAAACACTCAAGAATGCCATCCGAGGTAGTCCAAGGCGTTCCCAAGGTTCATACAAACGCTCTACAATGCCTTCCGAATGTGTCCTAAATATCCAATGTTTTACAAATACTCTAGAATGACTTCAAAGGATATCCAAGGCGTCCCCAAAGTTCATACAAATATTCTAGAATGACTTCAGAGGTTGTCCAAGGTGTCTCCAAGGTTCATGCAAAAACTCTAGAATGACTTCCAAGGTGGTCCCAAGTGTACCCAAGGTTCATACAAATGCTGAAGAATGCCTTTCGAGGTTGTCCCAAGTGTCCCCAAGGTTCATACAAACACTCTAGAATGACTTCAGAGGTTGTCCAAGGTTTATCCAAGGTTTATACATATGCTCTCGAATGACTTCCGATGTTATCCCAAGTGTCCCCAAGGTTCATACAAACACTCGAGAATGCCTTTAGAGGTTTTTCAATGTGTCCCCAAGGTTCATACAAACACTCAAGAATGAATAAAGAGGTTGTCTAAGGTGCCCCCAAGGTTCATACAAAACCTATAGAATGCCTTCCGATTGTGTCCAAAGTGTCCTCAAGGTTTATACAAATTCTCTGGAATGACTTCCAAGGTTATCCAAGGTGTCCCCAAGGTTTATGCGAACACTCAATATTGCCTTCCGAGGTTGTCCCAAGTGTCCTCAAGGTTTATACAAATACTCTAGAATGGCTTTCTAGGTTGTCACAAAGTGTCGCCAAGGTTCATACAAACACTCAAGAATGAATTTGGAGGTTGTCCAAGGTGTCCCCAAGATTCATACAAACACTCTACAATGCCTTCCGAATGTGTCCCAAATATCCAATGTTTTAGAAATGCTCTAGAATGACTTCAGAGGTTATCCAAGGTGTCCCCAAAGTTTATACAAACCCTCTAGAATGACTTAAGAGGTTGTCCAAGGTGTCCCCAAGGTTTGAACAAATACTCTAGAAAGACATCAGAGGTTGTTTCAAGTGTCCCCAAGGTTTATACAAATACTCTAGAATGACTTCCAAGGTAGTCTAGGGTTTCCCCAAAGTTCATACAAACACTCTACAATGCCTTCCGAGGTTGTCCAAAGAGTCCCCAAGGTTCATACAAACACTCAAACATGACTTCCGAGGTTGTCCCAAGTGTCCCCAAGGTTTATACAAGCACTCTAGAATGCATTCCAAGGTTGTCTCAAGTGTCTCCAAGGTTCACACAAATGCTCTAGAATGCGTTCCGAGGTTATCCAAGGTGTCCCCAAGGTTCATACAAATACTGTAGAATAGCTTCAGGAGTTGTCCCAGGTGTACCCAAGATTTATACAAATGCTCTAGAATGACTTCAGAGGTTTTCCAAGGTGTCCCAAGGTACATAAAAACACTCTAGCATGCTTTCCGAAGTTGTCCCAAGTGTCCCAAAGTTGCAAACAAATGCTCTAGAATGACTTCAGAGATTATCGAAGGTGTCTCCAAGAATCATACAAACCCTCAAGAATGATTTCAGAGGTTGTCCAAGGTGTCCCAAAGGTTCGTACAAATACCCTATAATGACATCCGAGGTTGTCCAAGGTGACCCCAAGGTTCATACATACACTCAAGATTGATTTTGGAGGTTGTCCAAGGTATCCTCAAGACTCATACCAACACTCAAGATTGCCTTCCGAGGTTGTCCCAAGTGTCCCCATGGTTCAATCAACCACTCAAGAATGACTTCCGCGATTGTTCAAGGTTGAAACAAGGTTCATACAAGCAGTCTAGAATACGTTCCGTGAATGTCTCAAGCGTCCCCAAGGTTTATACAAATGCTCTAGAATGACTTCAAAGGTTGTTCAAGCTGTCCACTGGGTTCATACAAACACTCTAAAATGACTTCCGAGGTTGTTCTAAGTATCCCCAAGGCGTCCGATACAAGCACTCTAGAATGCGTTCCGAGGTTATCGCAAGTGTCCCCAAGGATTAAACAAATACTCTCGAATGACTTCCAAGGTTGTCCAAATTGTCCCCAAGGTTTATACAAACACTCTAGAATGCAAGCCGAGGTTGTCTTAGGTGTCCCAAAATTTTTTCAAATGCTCTGTAATGACTTCAGAGGATATCCAAGGTGTCCCCAAGATTCATACAAAAGCTCTCGAATGCCTTCCGAGGTTTTCCCAGGTGTCCCCAACGTTCATATAAATACTCTAAAATGACCTCAGAGGATATCCAAGGTGTCCCCAAGGTTTATACAAATACTCTAGATTTACTTCAGAGGTTGTCCAAGGTGTCCCCAAAGTTCATACAAACACTCAAGAAAGATTTCAGAGGTTATCCAAGGTATCCCCAAGGTTCATACAAACACGCAATAATGTTTTAAGATGTTATCCTAGATGTCCCCAAGGTTCATACAAACACTCAAGAATGAATTTAGAGGTTGTCCAAGGTGTCCCCAAGGTTCATACAAATACTCTAGAAATACTTCCGAGGTTGTCCAAGGTGTCCCCAAGGTCTATACAAATGCACAAGAATGACACCCGAGGATGTCCAAGTTGTCCCCAAGGTTCAAATAAACACTCAAGATTGCCTTCCGAGGTTGTCTCAAGTGTCCCCAAGGTTCATACAAACACTTGAGACTGCCTTCCGAGGTTGTCCCAATGTGTCCCCAAGGTTCATACAAATACTCTAGAATGACTTCAGAGGTTGTCCAAGGTGTCCCCAAGGATTAAACAAATGCTCTAGAATGACTTCATAGGTATTCCGAGGTGTCCCCAAGGTTCATACAAATGCTCTAGAATGTCTTCCGATGCTGTCCCACTTGTTCACAAAGTTTATACAAACACTCTAGAATAACTTCCGAGGTGTTCCAAGGTGTCCCCAAGATTCATACAAATGCTCTAGAATGACTTCAGAGGTTTTCCAAGTTGTCATCAAGGTTCATACAAACACTCTAGAATGCCTTACGAGAATTTCCCAAGTGTCCCCAAGGTTCATTCAAATGCTCTAGAATGACTTCAGAGGTTATTCAAGGTGTCCCAAAGTTTAAGACATACACTCTAGAATGACTTTCAAGGTTCTCCAAAGGTGTCCCCAAGGTTCATACAAGCTCTCGAGAATGCGTTTCAAGGTTGTCTCAAGTGTCCTCAAGGTTCATACAAATGCTCTAGAATGACTTCCTAGGTTTTCCAAGGTGTCCCCAAGGTTTATACCAACACTCATGATTGCCTTCCGAGGTTGCCCAAGGTGTACCCAAGATTTATACAAATGCTCTAGAATGACTTCAGAGTTTATCCAAGGTGTGCCCAAGGTTCTTAAAAACACGCTAGAATGACTTCAGAGGTTGTCCCAAGGTGTCCCCAAGGTTCATACAAGCACTCTAGAATGCGTTCCATGGTTGTTTCAGATGTCCCCAAGGTCCTTAAGGTTTATGCAAATGCTCTAGAATGACTTCAGAGGTTATCCAAGGGGTCCCCAAGGTTTATATAAATACTCTAGAATGACTTCAGAGGTTATTCAAGGTGTACCCAACGTTTATACAAATGCACTAGAATGACTTCCGAGGTTTTCCAAGTTGTGCACGAGGTTCATAGAAAGGCTCTATAATGACTTCAAAGGTTATCCAAGGTGTCCCAAAGGTTCATAAAAACACTCAATAATGATTCTAGAAGATTTTCAAGATGTCCTCAAGGTTCATACAAGCACTCCACAATGCCCTCCGAGGTTGTCCCAAGCGTCCCCAAGGTTCATACAAATGCTCTAGAATGACTTCAGAGGTTATCCAACTTGTCCAAGAATCATACAAACAATCAAGAATGATTTTAGAGTTCGTCCAAGGTGTCCCAAAGGTTCATACAAATATCCTAGCATGACTTTCGAGGTTGTCCAAGGTGTCTCCAAGGTTCATAAAAATTCTCTAGAATGACTTCCGAGGTTGTCCAAGGTGTACCCAAGGTTAATACAAATGCTCTAGATAGACTTCCGAAGTCGTCCAAGGTGTACACAAGGTTCATACATATGCTATAAAATGACTTCAAAGGTTGTCCAAGGTGACCCCAAGGTTCATACAAACACTCTAGAATGTCTTCATAGGTTGTTCCAAGTTTCCCCAAGGTCATACAAATGCTCTAGAATGATTTCTGAGGTGGTCCAAGGTGTCTCCAAGGTTTATACAAACACTCCAGAATGACTTACGAGGTTGTCCCAAGATGTTCCCAAAGTTCATACAAGCACTCTAGAATGCCTTCCGAGTTTGTCTCTAGTGTCACCAAGGTTCGTACAAATACTCTAGAATTACTTCCGAGGTTGTCCAAGGTGACTCCAAGGTGTATACAAATGCTCTCAAATGATTTCAGAGGTTGTCCAAGGTGTCCCCAAGGTTCATAAAAACACTCTAAAATGACTTCCCAGGTTGTCCCAAGATGTCCCCAAGTTTCATACAAGCACTCTAGAATGCGTTCGAAGGTTGTCTCAATTGTCCCCACGGTTCATACAAATTCTCTAGAATGACTTCAGAGGTTGTCCAAGGTGTCCCCATGGTTCATACAAACACTCAAGAATGATCTTAGAGGTTATCCAAGGTGTCCCCAAGGTTCAAACAAATACCCTAGAATGACTTCAGAGGTTGTCCCAAGTGTCCCCAAGGTTCATACAAATGCTCTTAAATGACCTCAGAGGATATCAAAGGTGTCCTCAAGGTTTATACGAATACTCTAGAATGACTACAGTGGTTGTCCAAGGTATCCCCATGGTTCTTATAAACACACTAGAATGACTTCAGAGGTTATCCAAGGTGTCCCCAAGGTTCATAAAAGCACTCTAGAATGACCTCATAGATTTTCCAAAGTGACCCTAAGGTTCATACAAGCAGTCAAGAATGCGTTCCGAGTTTGTCTCGAGTGTCCCCAAGGTTCATACAATACTCTAGAATTTCTTCCGAAGTTTTCCAAGGTGTCCCAAAGGTTCAAACAAACACTCTAGAATGCCGTCCGAGGTTGTCCCAAGTGTCCCCACGGTTATTACAAATACCCTAGAATGACTTCCGAGGTTATCAAAGGTGTCCCAAAGGTTCATACATACACTCTCAGATGACTTCCCAGGTTGTCCCAAGGTGTCCCCAAGGTTCATACGAGCACTCTAGAATGCGTTCGAAGGTTGTCTCAAGCGTCCCCAAGGTTCATACAAATGCTCTAAAATGACTTCAGAAGTTATCCAAGGTGTCCCCAAGGTTCATACAAATACCGTAGAATGACTTCCGAGGTTGTCCAAGGTGTACCCAAGGATTAAACAAATGCTCAAGAATGACTTCAGAAGTTGTCCAAGGTGTCCCCAAGGTTCATGGAAAAACACTAGAATGATTTACAAGGTGGTCCCAAGTGTCCCCATGGTTATACAAATGCTCTTAAATGACTTCCGAGGTTATCCAAGGTGTCTTCAAGGTTGATACAAACACTCTAGATTGCCTTCCGAGGTTGTTCCAAGTGTCCCCAAGGTTCATTCAAATACTTTAGAATGCTTTCCGAGAATGCCCCAAGGTGTCTCCAAGGTATATACAAATGCTCTTGAATGTCTTCCGCGGTTGTCCAAGGTGTCCCCAAGGTTCATACAAACACTCAAGAATGAATTAAGAGATTGTTCAAGGTGTCCCCAAGGTTCATACAAACACTCTAGAATACCTTCCAAGGTTGTCCAAGGCGTCCTCAAGGTTCATATATATGCTCTAGAATGATTTCCGAGGATGTCCAAGGTGTCCCCAAGGTTCATACAAACACTCAAGAATGATTTTAGAGGTTGTTAAAGGTAACCCCAGTGCTCATACAGACACTCGAGAAATCCTTCCGAGGTTTTCCCAAGTGTCCCCAAGGTTCATACAAATACTTTAGAATGACTTCCAAGGTGATCCCAAGTATCCCCAAGGTTATACAAATGCTCTAGAATGACTTCCGAGGTTGTTCAAGGTGTCCCCAAGGTTTATACAAACACTCTAGAATGCCTTCCGAGGTTGTCTTAGGTGTCCCCAAGGTTTGTTCAAATGCTCTAGAATAACTTCAGAGGTTATCCAAGGTGTCCCCAAATTGATAAAAACACTCTATAATGCCTTCCGAGGTTGTCCCAAGTGCCCCAAGCTTCAAACAAATGCTCTAAGATGACCTCCGAGGTTATCCAAGGTGTATCCAAGAATCATACAAACCCTCAAGAATGATTTTAAAAATTGTTCAAGGTGTCCCAAAGGTTCATACAAACATTCTAGAATGCCTTCCGAGGTTATCCTAAGTGTCCAAAACGTTCATACAAACACTCTAGATTGCTTTCCGAGGTTGTCACAATTGTCCTTAAGGTTTATACAAATACCCTAGAATGACTCCAGAGGTTGTCCAAGGTTTACCCAAGGTTCATACATGCATTCTAGAATACGTTCCGTGAATGTCTCAAGTGTCCCCAAGGTTTAAAATAATGCTCAAGAATGACTTCTGAGGTTTATCAAGGTGTTTGCAAGGATAATACAAAAACTCTAGAATGATTTCAGAGTTCTTCCAAGGTTACCCCTTCATGACTTCAGAGGTTGTTCAAGGTGTCCCAAAGAATCATATAAACTAAAGAATGATTTTAAAGGGTGTCTAAGGTATCCCAAAGGTTCATACAAATAACCTAGAATGTCGTCCGAGGTTGTCCAAGGTGTACACAAAGTGCATACATATGCTCTAGAATGACATCCGAGGTTGTCCAAGGTGTCCCCAAGGTTCATACAAACACTCCAGAATGCCTTCCTTGGTTGTCCCAAGTATCCCCAAGATTCATAAAAATACTCTAGAGGGACTTCCGCGATTGTTCAAGGTGTTCCCAAGGTTCATACAAGCATCCTAGAATATGTTCCGAGGTTGTCTCAAGTGTCCCCAAGGTTTATAAAAATGCCCTCAAATGACTTCAGAGGTTGTTCAAGGTGTCCCGAAGGTGTAATCAAACACTCAAGAATGAATTAAGAGGTTTTCCAAGGTGTCCCCAAGGTTCATACAAACACTCTAGAATACCTTCCGATTGTGTCCCAAGTGTCCTAAAGGTTTATACAAACACTCTAGAATGTCTTCAGAGGTTTTCCAAGGTGTCCCCAGGGTTCAAAAAAATGCTCTAGAATGACTTAAGAGGTTGTCCAAGGTGTACCCAAGGTTTATACAAATGCTCTAGAATGACTTCCGAGGTCGTCCAAGTTGTACACAAGGACCATACATATGCTCTAGAATGACTTCCGAGGTTGTCCAAGGTGTCCCCAAGGATCATACAAACACTCAAGAATGATAAAAGAGGTTGTCCAAGGTGTATCTAAGGTTCGTACAAACACTCTAGAATGCCTTCCGAGGTTATCAAAGGTGTCCCAAAGGTTCATACAAACACTCCAGAATGCCTTCCGAGGTTGTCCCAAGTGTCCCGAAGGTTTATACAAACACTCTAGAATGACTTCCGCGATTGTTCAAGGTGTACCCAAGGTTCATACAAACACTCTAGAATACGTTTCGAGGTTGTCTCAAGTATCCCCAAGGTTTAAACATATGCTCTCAAATGACCTCAGAGGTTGTTCAAGGTTTCCCCAAGCTTCATACAAAAACTCAAGAATGAATTTAGAGGTTGTCCAAGGTGTCCCCAAGTTTCATACAAATACTCTAGGATACCTTCCGATTGTGGGTCAAGGGTCCCCAAGGTTCATACAAATGCTCTAGAATGATTTGCGAGGTTGTCCCAAGGTGTCCCCAAGGTTCATACAAGCACTCTAGAATGCGTTCCAAGGTTGTCTCAAGTGTCCCCAAGGTTCATACAAATGCTCTATAATGGTTTCAGAGGTTATCCAAGGTGTCCCCAAGGTTTATACTTATGCTCTAAAATGACTTCAGAGGTTGTCCAAGGTGTACCCAAGGTTCATACAAATGCTCTAGAATGGTTTCCGAGGTTGTCCAAGGTGTCCCCAAGGTGCATATAAATTCTCTAGATTGACGTCCGAGGTTGTCAAAGGTGTACCCTAGGTTCATACAAGCTCTCTAGTATGCGTTCCGAGATTGCCTAAAGTGTCCCCTAGGTTTATACTAATGCTCTTGGATAACTTCAAAGGTTGTTGAAGGTGTCCCCCAGGTTCATACAAACAATCAAGAATGATTTTATAGGTTGTCTAAGGTGTCCCAAAGGTTCACTCAAACACTCTAGAAGGCTTCCGAGGTTATCCATGGTGTCTCCAACGTTTATACATACACTCAAAATTGCCTTCCGAAGTTGTCACAAATGTCCCCAAGGTTCATACCAACACTCTAGAATGACTTCCGCGTATGTTCAGGTTTACCCAAGGTTCATAAAAGCATTCTAGAATACGTTCCGTGAATGTCTCAAGTGTCCCCAAGATTTATACAAATGCTCAAAAATGACTTCAGAGGGAGTTCAAGGTGTTTGCAAGGTTCATACAAACACACAAGAATGACTTCAGAGGTTATCCAAGGTGCCCCCAAGGTCCAAACAAAAATTTAGGATGCCTTCCGAATGTGTCCCAGGTGTCCCCAAGGTTCATAAAAATGCTCTAGAATGACTTCAGAAGTTATCCAAGGTGTCCCCAAGGTTGGTACAAATACTCTAGAATGACTTCCGAGGTTATCCAAGGTGTCCCCAAGGTTCTTCCAAACACTCTAGAATGATTTCAGGGGTTATCCAAGGCATCCCCAAGGTTCAAACAAACACCTGAGACTGCCATCCGAGGTTGTCTCAAGTATCCCCAAGGTTTATACAAATGCTCAAGAATGAATTCGGAGGTTGTTCAAGGTGTCCCCAAGGTTCATACAAACACTCTAGAATGACTTCAGAGGTTATCCAAGGTGTCCCCAAGGCTCAAACAAACAATCTAGAATGCCTTCCCAGGTTGTCCCAAGTATCCCCAAGGTTCAAACAAACACTCCAGAATGCCTTCCGAGGTTGTCCTTTTTGTCCCCAAGGTTCATAAAAGCACTCTAGAATGACTTCCAAGGATCTCCCAAGTGTCCCAAAGGTTATACAAATGCTCTAGAATGACTTCTGAGGTTGTTCAAGGTGTCCCCAAGGTTTATACAAACAATCTAGGATGACTTCCGAGGTTGTCCTAAGGTGTCCCTAAGGATCACACAAGCACTCTAGAATGCGTTACGAGTTGGTCTCAAGTGTCCAAAAGGTTTTTACAAATACTCTAGAATGACTTCCGAGGTTGTCCAAGGTGTACACAAGGTTCATACATATGCTCTAGAATGACATCCGAGGTTGTCCAAGGTGTCCCCAAGGTTCATACAAACACTCCAGAATGCCTTCCTAGGTTGTCCCAAGTATCCCCAAGATTCATAAAAATACTCTAGAGGGACTTCCGCGATTGTTCAAGGTGTTCCCAAGGTTCATACAAGCATCCTAGAATATGTTCCGAGTTTGTCTCAAGTGTCCCCAAGGTTTATAAAAATGCCCTCAAATGACTTCAGAGGTTGTTCAAGTTGTCCCGAAGGTGTGATCAAACACTCAAGAATGAATTAAGAGGTTTTCCAAGGTGTCCCCAAGGTTCATACAAACACTCTAGAATACCTTCCGATTGTGTCCCAAGTGTCCTCAAGGTTTATACAAACACTCTAGAATGACTTCAGAGGTTTTCCAAGGTGTCCCCAAGGTTCAAAAAAATGCTCTAGAATGACTTAAGAGGTTGTCCAAGGTGTACCCAAGGTTTATACAAATGCTCTAGAATGACTTCCGAGGTCGTCCAAGTTGTACACAAGGACCATACATATGCTCTAGAATGACTTCCGAGGTTGTCCAAGGTGTCCCCAAGGATCATACAAACACTCAAGAATGATAAAGAGGTTGTCCAAGGTGTATCTAAGGTTCGTACAAACACTCTAGAATGCCTTCCGAGGTTATCAAAGGTGTCCCAAAGGTTCATACTAACACTCCAGAATGCCTTCCGAGGTTGTCCCAAGTGTCCCGAAGGTTTATACAAACACTCTAGAATGACTTCCGCGATTGTTCAAGGTGTACCCAAGGTTCATACAAACACTCTAGAATACGTTTCGAGGTTGTCTCAAGTATCCCCAAGGTTTAAACATATGCTCTCAAATGACTTCAGAGGTTGTTCAAGGTTTCCCCAAGCTTCATACAAAAACTCAAGAATGAATTTAGAGGTTGTCCAAGGTGTCCCCAAGTTTCATACAAATACTCTAGGATACCTTCCGATTGTGGGTCAAGGGTCCCCAAGGTTCAATACAAATGCTCTAGAATGATTTGCGAGGTTGTCTCAAGGTGTCCCCAAGGTTCATACAAGCACTCTAGAATGCGTTCCAAGGTTGTCTCAAGTGTCCCCAAGGTTCATACAAATGCTCTATAATGGTTTCAGAGGTTATCCAAGGTGTCCCCAAGGTTTATACTTATGCTCTAAAATGACTTCAGAGGTTGTCCAAGGTGTACCCTAGGTTCATACAAATGCTCTAGAATGGTTTCCGAGGTTGTCCAAGGTGTCCCCAAGGTGCATACAAATTCTCTAGATTGACGTCCGAGGTTGTCAAAGGTGTACCCTAGGTTCATACAAGCTCTCTAGTATGCGTTCCGAGATTGCCTAAAGTGTCCCCAAGGTTTATACTAATGCTCTAGGATAACTTCAAAGGTTGTTGAAGGTGTCCCCCAGGTTCATACAAACAATCAAGAATGATTTTATAGGTTGTCTAAGGTGTCCCAAGGTTCACTCAAACACTCTAGAGGCTTCCGAGGTTATCCATGGTGTCTCCAACGTTTATACATACACTCAAAATTGCCTTCCGAAGTTGTCACAAATGTCCCCAAGGTTCATACCAACACTCTAGAATGACTTCCGCGTATGTTCAAGGTTTACCCAAGGTTCATAAAAGCATTCTAGAATACGTTCCGTGAATGTCTCAAGTGTCCCCAAGATTTATACAAATGCTCAAAAATGACTTCAGAGGGAGTTCAAGGTGTTTGCAAGGTTCATACAAACACACAAGAATGACTTCAGAGGTTATCCAAGGTGCCCCCAAGGTCCAAACAAAAATTTAGAATGCCTTCCGAATGTGTCCCAGGTGTCCCCAAGGTTCATAAAAATAATCTAGAATGACTTCAGAAGTTATCCAAGGTGTCCCCAAGGTTGGTACAAATACTCTAGAATGACTTCCGAGGTTATCCAAGGTGTCCCCAAGGTTCTTCCAAACACTCTAGAATGATTTCAGGGGTTATCCAAGGTATCCCCAAGGTTCAAACAAACACTTGAGACTGCCATCCGAGGTTGTCTCAAGTATCCCCAAGGTTTATACAAATGCTCAAGAATGAATTCGGAGGTTGTTCAAGGTGTCCCCAAGGTTCATACAAACACTCTAGAATGACTTCAGAGGTTATCCAAGGTGTCCCCAAGGCTCAAACAAACAATCTAGAATGCCTTCCCAGGTTGTCCCAAGTATCCCCAAGGTTCAAACAAACACTCCAGAATGCCTTCCGAGGTTGTCCTCTTTGTCCCCAAGGTTCATAAAAGCACTCTAGAATGACTTCCAAGGATCTCCCAAGTGTCCCAAAGGTTATACAAATGCTCTAGAATGACTTCTGAGGTTGTTCAAGGTGTCCCCAAGGTTTATACAAACAATATAGGATGACTTTCCAGGATGTCCCAATGAGTCCCCAAGGTTCATACAAGCACTCTAGAATGCATTCCAAGGTTGTCAAAGGTGTCCCCAAGGTTCATACAAATGCTCTAGAATGCGTTCCGAGGTTATCCAAGGTGTCCCCAAGGTTCACACAAATACTGTAGAATGGCTTCAGGAGTTTTCCAAGGTGTACCCAAGATTTATACAAATGCTCTAGAATGACTTCAGAGGTTTTCCAAGGTGTTCCAAGGTAAATAAAAACACTCTAGCATGCCTTCCGATGTGTCCCAAGTGTACCCAAGCTGCAAACAAATGCTCTAGAATGACTTCAGAGATTATCTAAGGTGTCCCCAAGGCTCAAACAAACACTCTAGAATGCCTTCCCGGGTTGTCCCAAGTGTCCCCAAGGTTCATTCTAACACTCCAGAATGCCTTCCAAGGTTTTCCTATTTGTTCTCAAGGTTAATACAAGCACTCTAGAATGCCTTCCGCGATTGTTTAAGTTGTACCCAAGGTTCAAACAAGCACTCTAGAATACGTTATGAGGTTGTCTCAAGTGTCCCCAAGGTTCATACATATGCTCTCAAATGACTTCAGAGGTGGTTCAAGGTTTCCCCAAGGTTTATACAAAAACTCAAAAATGATTTTAGAGGTTGTCCGAGGTGTCCCTAAGTTTCGTACAAATACTCCAGAAAACCATCCGATTGTGTCTCAAGTGTCCTCAAGGTTTATACAAATACTCTAGAATTACTTCCGAGGTTATCCATGGTGTCCCCAAGGTTTATACAAATACTATAGAATTACTTCAGAGGTTGTCCAAGGTGACTCCAAGGTTTATACATATGCTCTCAAATGATTTGAGAGGTTATCCAAGGTTTCTCTAATGTTCATACAAAAAATCTAGAATACCTTCCGATTGTGTCCCAAGTGTCCTCCAGGGTCATACAAATACCCTAGAATGACTTAAGAGGTTGTCCCAGGTGTATCCAAGGTTTAAACAAATGCTCTAGAATGACTTCCGAGGTTGTCCAAGGTGTACACAAGGTTCATACAAATGCTCAAGAATGACTTCCGAGGTTGTCCAAGGTGTCCTCAAGGTTTATACAAATGCTCTAGAATGACTTCAGAGGTTATCCAAGGTGTCCCCAAGGTTTATACAAAAACCCTAAAATGACTTCAAAGGTTGTCCGAGGTGTACCCAAGGTTTATACAAATGCTCTAGAATGACTTCAGAGGTTGTCCAATGTGTCCCCAAGGTTTATACAAATGCTCTATAATGACTTCAGAGGTTATCCAATGTTTCCCAGAGGTTCATACAAACACTCAATAAAGATTTTAGAGGATTTCCAAGAAGTCCCCAAGGTTCATATAAGCACTTCACAATGCCTTCCGCGGTTGTCCAAAGCGTCGTAAAGGTTCATACAAATGCTCTAGAATGACTTCAGAGGTTATTCAAGTTGTTAAAGAATCATACAAACAATCAATAATGATTTTAGAGTTTGTCCAAGGTGTCCCAAAAAATCATACAAATACCCTAGCATGACTTTCGAGGTTGTCCAAGGCATCCCCAAGGTTAATACAAATTCTCTAGAATGACTTCCGAGGTTGTCCAAGGTGTATCCAAGGTTCATAAAAACACTAAAGAATGATTTTAGAGGTTATCCAAGGTGTCTCCAAGGATTATACAAATGCTCTAGGATGCCTTCCGATTGTTATCCAAGTGTCCTCAAGGTTTATACAAATGCTCTAGAATGACTTCAGAGGTTATCCAAGGTGTTCCCAAGATTCATACAAACACTTAATAATGATTTAAGAGGTTATGCAAGATGTCCCCCAGGTTCGTACAAACACTCTAGAATGCCTTCTAAGGTGGTTTGAAGTGTCCCCAAAGTCATACAAACCCCCTAGAATGACTTCCTAGGTTGTCCAAGGTGTACACAAGGTTCATACAAATGCTCTAGAATGACTTCAGAGGTAATCCCAAGTATCCCCAAGGTTCATACAAACATTCACGAATGCCTTCCGAGGTTGTCCCAAGTGTCCCCAAGGTTCATACAAATGCTCTAAAATGACTTCAGAGGTTGTCCAAGGTGTACCCAAGGTTCATACAAGCACTCTAGAATGACTTCAGAGGATGTCCAAGTTATCACCAAGATTTATACACACACTCTATAATGATTTCAGAGGTTATCCTAGGTGACCAAAGGGTCATACAAACACTCAAAAATGATCTTAAAGGATATCCAAGATGTCCCCAGGGTTCATACAAACATTCTAGAATGCCTTTCGAGGTTGTCCCAAGCGTCCCCAGGGTTCATACAAATGCTCTAGAATGAATTCAGAGGTTATATAAGGTGTCTCCAAGAATGAAACAAACAATCAAGAATGATTTTATAGGTTATCCAAGGTGTCCCAAAGGTTCAAACAAATACCCTTGACTGACTTCAGAAGTTGTCCAAGGTGTACCCAGGGTTCATACAAATGCTCTAGAATGACTTCCGAGGTTTTCCAAGGTGTCTACTAGGATAATACAAACACTCAAGAATGATTTTAGAGGTTATGCAAGTTGTCGCCAAGGTTCATACAAATACTCTAGAATGCCTTCCGATTGTGTTCCAAGTGTCCTCAAGGTTTTTACAAACACTCTAGAATGACTTCAAAGGTTATCCAAGGTATCCCCAAGGTTTATACAAACCCTCTAGAATGACTTCAAAGGTTGTTCAAGGTGTCCCCAAGGTTCATACAAACACTCTAAATTGACTTCAGAGGTTATCCAAGGTGTCCCCAAAGTTCATACAAACACTCTAGAATGATTTAAGAGGTTATCCAAGTTGCCCCAAAGGTTCATACAAACACTCTAGAATGCGTTCCGAGTTTGTCTCGAGTGTCCCCAAGGTTTATCCAAATACTCTAGAATTACTTCTGAGGTTGTCCAAGGTGTCTCCCAGATTCAAACAAATGCTCTAGAATGACTTCAGAGGTTTTCCAAGGTGTCCCAAAGTTTTATACAAACACTCTAGAATGCCTTCCGAGGTTGTCCCAAGTATCCTCAAGGTTCATACAAATGCTCTAGATTGACTTCCGAGGTTGTCCAAGGTGTACACAAGGTCCATACAAATGCTCTAGAATGACTTCCGAGGTTGTCCAAGGTGTACACAAGGTTCATACAAATGGTCTAGAATGACTTCAGAGGTTATCCCAAGTGTCCCCAAGGTTCATACAATCATTCACGAATGCCTTCCGAGGTTGTCCCAAGTGTCCCCTAGGTTTATACAAGCACTCTAGAATGCCTTCCGCGATTGTTCAAGGTGTTCCCAAGGTTCATACAAGCACTCTAGAATACTTTCTGAGGTAGTCTCAAGTGTCCCCAAGGTTGATACAAATGCTCTCAAATGACTTCAGAGGTTTTTCAAGGTTTCCCCAAGGTTCATTAAAAACTCAAGAATGATTTTAGAGGTTTTCCAAGGTGTCCCCAAGGTTCATACAAACACTCTAGAATGCCTTCCGAGGTTGTCCCAAGTATCCCCAAGGTTAATAAAAATGCTCTAGATTGACTTCCGAGGTTGTCCAAGGTGTACACAAAGTTCATATAAATGCTCTAGAATGACTTCCGAGGTGTTCGAAGATGTACACAAGGTTCATACAAATGCTCTAGAATGACTTCATACTAACACTCCAGAATGCCTTCCGATGTTGTCCTATTTGTCCCCAAGGTTCATACAAGCACTCTAGAATGACTTCCGCGATTGTTCAAGGTGTTCCCAAGGTTCATACAAGCACTCTAAAATACTTTCTGAGGTTGTCTAAAGTATTCCGAGCCTTGGGGCTTCGTCTAGGATAAAACAAACACTCAAGAATGATTTTTGAGGTAATGCAAGTTGTCTCCAAGGTTCATACAAATACTCTAGAATGCCTTCCGATTGTGTTACAAGTGTCCTCAAGGTTTATACAAACACTCTAGAATGACTTCAGAGGTTATCCAAGGTGTCCCCAAGGTTTATACAAACTCTCTAGAATGACTTCAAAGGTTGTTCAAGGTGTCCCTAAGTTTCATACAAACACTCTGAATTGACTTCAGAGGTTATCCAAGGTATCCCCAAAGTTCATACAAACACTCTAGAATGATTTAAGAAGTTATCCAAGTTGCCCCCAAGGTTCATACAAACACTCTAGAATGCGTTTCGATTGTGTTCCAAATGTCCCCAAGGTTTATACAAATGCTCTAGAAACATTCAGAGGTTATCCAAGGTGTCCCCAAGGTATATACAAATACTCTAAAATGACTTCAGAGGTTGTCCGAGGTGTACACAAGGTTAATACTAATGCACTAGAATGACTTCATAGGTTTTCCAAGGTGTCCCCAAGGTTCATACAAACACTCTAGAATGCCTTCCGATGCTGTCCCAACTGTCCCCAAAGGTCATACAAACACTCTAGAATGACTTCTGAGTTTGTCCCAAGGTGACCCTAAGGTTCATACAAGCACTCAAGAATGCGTTCCGAGTTTGTCTCGAGTATCCCTAAGGTTTAACCAAATACTCTAGAATTACTTCTGAGGTTGTCCAAGGTGTCCCCAAGATTCAAACAAACGCTCTAGAATGACTTCAGAGGTTTTCCAAGGTGTCCCCAAGGTTCATACAAACACTTGGGTCTGCCTTCCGAGGTTGTCCCAAGTGTCCCCAAGGTTCATACAAATGCTCTATAATGACTTCAGAGGTTATCCAAGGTGTCCCCAAGGTTAATACATACATTCTAGAATGACTTTCCAGGTTGTCCCAAGGTGTCCTCAAGGTTCATACAAGCACTCTAGAATGCGTTAAAAGTTTGTCTCAAGTGTCCCCATGGTTCATAAAAAAGCTCTAGAATTACTTCCGAGGTTGTCCAAGGTGTCCCCAAAATTCATACAAACACTCAAGATTGCCTTCCAAGGTTGTCCCAAGTGTCCCCAAGGTTCATACAAATGCTCTAGAATGACTTCAGAGGTTATCGAAGGTGTCCCCAAGGCTCAAACAAACACTCTAGAATGCCTTCCCGGGATGTCCCAAGTGTCCCCAAGGTTCATACTAACACTCCAGAATGCCTTCCGAAGTTGTCCTATTTGTCCCCAAGGTTCATACAAGCACTCTAGAATGACTTCCGCGATTGGTCAAGGTGTACTTAAGGTTTATACAAGCACTCTAGAATACGTTCTGAGGTTGTCTCAAGTGTCCCCAAGGTTTATACAAATGCTCTAGAATGACTTCAAAGGTTGTTCAAGGTTTCCCCAAGGTTCATACAAAAACTCAAGAATGATTTTAGAGGTTGTCCAAGGTGTCCCCAAGGTTCATACAAATACTCTAGAATACCATCCGATTGTGTCTCAAGTTTCCTCAAGATATATACAAATGCTCTAGAATGACTTCAGAGGTTATCCATGGTGTTGACGCCGTCAACCGTCAATTCAGATGCAACAGCCTCCTTGCACGGGTCACGCGATAGAGGGCGCTGCCGGTCGCTTCGAAATTTATCGGTTTATCGAGACCCGACCAGCGACGACACGAACCGAAGCCCTTAGGGGGAATGACCGGCGCAGCAGGATGACGAGCAGATTCCTTCGCGCACCCGAGCATACGCACGTGATTTTTTAGCGCCACCTTGCGAAATAGTAATAAATTATACCAATCTAATTTCGGCTAAAAAACGTTTTAATTGATCTCTGGGTAGAAAGAATCGGTTGCATCGCAACATTCTAAAAAATCACTCGTTACACTATTAAGTTTTCTTATCCTTCGCGGTACTCACCCATTGCCGGTATAAAGCTTCCTGAGGAAATCGGAAATAAAACTGTGCTGAAGAAGTAGTGTCGTGAAATGGCTAATAACGAGGAAAGTTCGTACGAGGAATTCATCTGCGGAATGTTTCGGCGGCCTGTATTGAGAATATATCGTGTGTGACGAATGTAGAACGGCTTACCACGCGAAGTGCATTGCAATAGATGATGCCGCTAAAGACCAGGAATGGTTTTGTGATAAGTGCGCGAACGCCACGAAAGAGTAATCTACATCCACGCCAACGGGTTACCGTCAGCCGGCGGATAACACGATGATGGAGATAAGTCGCATCTTCGAGCAGATGAAGGCCTGCATGGAGAGTGGGGTGAGACAGAAAAGCGCACCGCCGCGGAAAACGTGCTACGCCTGCAACAAACCCGGTGATACCGATATGATTGAGTGCAACGGGTGTAACCGGTACGTGCACCTTACCTGTTTGACCGGAAGTGAGTCATCCTCCTCACGGAAGTGGCTTTGTGCCTTCTGCACCCTCAATAAGATGAAAGAGCAGTGTACCATCCCGCTCGACCAGGTGATGAATAGACTGGAGCATCGAGCGCAAAATGGAGACGACTGCGAAAGCGCCGCCTCCCATGCATGGCTACGCGTCATGTTCAACAACGTATGGACTTTCGATGGAGGGCGCGGGCGATATAACACGAAGTCAAGCGTCCGCTATGCAAGCTGGTGCCGGAAAACTACCAACATTCTCCGGTAACCCTGAAGAATGGGGTATGTTATTTCCACCTTCGAGAAACTACGCAACTCTGCGGTTTCACCGACAGAGAAACGTAAACCGTCTCCAGCACCCTTTAAAGGAAAGGCGCTTAAGGCATGCAGCTGCGTCTTCGGAAGGCGGAAAACCTAGAAGAAATCATCGAAACCCTACGCACCATGTATGGACGTCCACAGCTTATAGTGAATACCCTAATGGAGCAGATTAGAAAGGCTCCGACGCCTCGAGTGGAAAAGTTGGAGTCGATAGTCGAATACGGCGTTATGGTAGAGGAGATTCATGCTGCCGTGAAAACCAGTGGTCTAGAGCTAGGCTACGACGGTCCGATTCTGGAAGTATTAGTCGGACGCCTTCCCTCAGTTGTAGCGTTTTTATGGGGAATGCAACGAGTGGGAAAAGCGCCAGCCACGCTTGCGGAATTCAGTGAGTGGATGCGGAACGCCAGGGAAGCTGCACTGATCGCTTCTCCGTCATCAAACCAGACGGAAGAAAGACGCACCGCTAAGCATCTGAATGTCCATGTACCGTCCGACCAACCGGACCAGTCCGCCCAACGGAAGTGTGCATGCAGTGAGAATTGCAACCAACTGGACGAATGCGAGGCGTTTGGTCTGCTAGCTCCCGCGCGATAGATGAAGCACATTAGGAGGGAGCGTCTGTGCAGCACGTGCTTACGACGCCATAGGAACGCTTGCCGCGTCACACGACGGTGCGACGTAGATGGATGGTCCAGACCTCATCATCCGTTATTACATTTACAACCCGAGCGGAGGCTGGCTGAAGATAGAAGGTATGGTTCTAACATGTCTCTCACTCCACAGGGTCGCATGGCGATGGTGTATACTGCTTCGCTATGTTCCTGTAACGCTGCATGGACCAGGTGGACGAACACTGAACACCACGGCGCTCATAGATGAGGCTCTACTGTCACGCTAATGGAGCACCGGCTGTTGAAGGAGCTTGGAGTAAGGATCAGCAAAGCCGCTGTGTCTAAGCTGGACCGGTGGTCAAGCCGTGAGGAGCGCGAGTCTGTGGAAACAGCCATTACCATCTCTGGAACGCGGACGGCGATACAAAGTTCATCATGCCAGCCGTACGAACGGTCCGTTCACTGGGTTTGCCGTCGCATCGCTGCAAGTAGAAAGGTTATGGATCAATATAAACACCTTCATTCGCTACCGATATCGTCTTATGTTTCAGCTGTGCACGACTACTGATCGGAATCGACAACTATCACTTGACCTAGACCACTAAGACGGTGGAAGGAGACGCTAATGAACCTACTGCAACAAAAACGCGTCTTGGTTGGGTGGTTTCAGGTAATATCGGTAAAGAGCGCAGCGCTTTCGAACAACAGTCCGTATCTACTCATGGTTTGCTATTGTGCGAATGTCAAAACCTTGACGCAAGGATCGAAGCTGCGTTGAAAGGAGGTTTTGCTCTGGAAGACGTTCGAACAAATGATACTAAAACCTTTATGTCGAAGCACGATGAACACGCCATTCAGATTCTGCACGCTCGAACGAACGAATAGACGGTAGATATGAAACAGGATTACTGTGGCGACATGAAGACTCAAGCTACCTAATAACAAACCTATGGCTCGGAAGAGGTTGGAGTGTTTAGAACGGCGAATGAAACGAACTATGGGCTTAGAGAAACCTTGAACGATAAAATATGGAGCTACCTGGAGAAGGTACGTTCGACAACTATCGGAGGACGAAAAAACAGCTACCCACCCAAGAATCTGGTACCTGCCTATTTTTCCCGTGATTAACCCCAACAAGCCGGGCAAAGTACGCATAGTCTGGGATGCCGCAGCAACGTTTAGAGGGGTTTCTTTAAATTCTGTGCTATTAACTGGTCCAGATTTTTTAGCTCCTCTTCCGTCAGTGCTGCAGAGGTTTAGAGAATATCGAGTAGCAGTAGCGGCCGATATACGCGAGATGTACCACCAGGTTGCTATAATCGAGACGACCAGAACAGTCAACGGTTTTGGTGGCGTTGGCGGACGATCAAGAAATCGACGAATACGTGATGATGCGGATGACGTTTGGAGCAGCGTGTCACCGAGCTGCGCGCAGTTTGTAAAAAATACGAACGCGGACAGATACGCTTCGTTATACCCGCGCGCAGTAGAATCCGTAAAGAGCGATCACTACGTCGATGACCTGCTCGTTAGTACAGAAACTGTCGACGAAGCAAAACAACTAGCACGACAGATACCAGAATACATGAAGATGAAGGTTTCCTGCTACATAACTGGTTCGAAAATCGAGAAGTCCTTAGCTGTGTAGACGAAGGCGGCCAGACACACAAAGATCTAGACATTAGTGCCACACCCGTGGCGCAGAAGATCCTGGGAATGTGGTGGGACCCAAGCGGATACATTTCGGTTCAGGGCTCCCGCTCACGATTTGGAACTTCACAAGGAAGACTGTCCCTACGAAACGAGAAGTCCTCCAAGTATTGATGAGAATCTACGACCCATTAGGTTTGATCGCCGTCTACTTTTCTACTTAAAGGTCTTGCTGCAAGAGATATGAGAAGTGGAGCCGGATGGGATGAACCCCATCCCACAGATCTTCAAGGAAAGTGGGTGGAATGGATCAGCTGCC
>NW_024427755.1:0-68221 GCF_017562075.2 Anopheles merus
GTCCAGCACATGCTGGAGGACATACAGTCATGGGTGAGGCAACGGTAAAAAGATTTTTACATCATCGGCGTAGAGAAGACAGCTATTTTGAGGGAGCACAGATACACAGTCGTTGACAAACAGTATGAAAAACAAAGGACTGAGCAACACTTCCTGAGGTACGCCAGAGAGACATGCGAATGATTCGGAGAAAACTATCGCAGACACGTACTTTGTAGGAACGGCCAGAAAGGTAAGATCTGAGCCAATCTAAAAGGTAACTCCGAAGCCAAGTTTCTCAGCTTAGCTAACAGGAGATTAATTGGTATGCTATCAAAAGCTGCTTTCATATCGGTATATATAGCGTCAATTGGCTTGCGGATGAAAGAGCCGGATATATAACAGATAATAGACACATAAGGTTTGTAACGGTGGATTCTTTGGGCATAAAGCCATGCTGGAGAGGAGATATAAGCTGGAGACAATAGGAGGACAGGTACGAATGAACAATCGAATCCAAAATTTTGGACATTGAGCATAGTATAGCAATACCGCGGTAATTAGAACATAAGAGTGATCGTTCTTTTTGTGAATGGGAATAAGAAATGCAGATTTCCATATGTGGGAACGGAAACCTCTTGGATTGATCTGGAGTAAATACGGGACCAGAAGGGGAGCAAGGGGACGTTGCACATTGTTTTATATGGAAGATGGAATACCGTCGGGACCAGGAGAGAACGAAGGCTTCAGTTTACTCATGGCGGCAAGGACACTTTGCGTGGTAATAGGCACATTGTTGCATGAGAAAACATCGGGAGGTTGTAGAAAGTCCTTCGGATACAGGGAACTGATGGGTGACAGGATCGACAAACACACTTGACAGGCACTTTGCAAAAGTTTGCATTTGTCCTGAGTGCTGAAGCGACTTCGTCGTCAAAGAAGATGGTAGAGGGATATTCCGATTTAGAAGTGCGGGATTTGACAAAGCGCCAAAAGGACCCTGGATCCATCGAGAATCGGTCCTGTAGGCGCACAACATAGGACGCGCGTAGCAAGCACTGTTATATGTACGGTAAGCTTTGTCTGCATATTTATAGATCCGTAGGAAATATGGATGACGCGAAGAGATATGCCCGGGAGTGCGGTTTTTATCGGCCTTCAAAGCCCTTAAGCGACCTGTTCGAACACGGGGGACTGGGGGAGGGTTTCAGGAGTGGACAGCAGAGAGGAAAGGAGGAGGTGATTACATTGTTGAACTTAAATACTACTTCGTCGATGTTGCATTGTTCGATGAAAGACCAGTCGGTCTGCAAGATGATATCACATAGCTTTCTTATATTCGTTCTACGGAAGTTAAATCTTCGGTATCGAGATCGGTGTGATTTAGGTTGATGTTGTTGGGTGACGGGGGTTGCAAACTTAACGGATAGTTCAAGTGCAGGATGAGGTTGATCAAGCGCCACAAGGGGTAGGGGTGATTCCAGCACTGAAGAGCATAACTCGGCAGCGATCATATTTCGAATATAAGATCAAGTTGACGGTCACGAGAATTTTTTACTCCTGACAATTGAAGCAGGCCGCCGTTAAACGACATTCCATCAATGAGAGCTGCATTCCCGTAGAGGTGCTGGTCGAGGTGAAATGAGCGGTAGCGTCGGCGACGGGAGCAAGAGAGAGAGGGAGTGTTGAAATCTCCGAGCAACAGTAACTGTATGATTTTTCATACGTTCCGTAATGAGACAAACACTCTCATTTAGTGAATCCAGGATTTCTACACATGAGCTGCGATCAGGTGGAATGTAGATGACACAATAAACAGAGATAAATTAACGATCTTGATGCATACCCATGAAAGCTCCAGTGACGTGAAGGTGTGCGAAATTGAATACGAAGTGAGCTTGGATGGCATGCTATCAGGACACCGCTCCACGAGAGCGAGAACTGGTATTTGAGCAACGGTCACAACGGTAGATCTCGTAATTATTGTCGCAAGGAGAGAGGAAGGCACGGAGTCGTCTAGCCATGTTTCGGTAAGGGCGTACACATCGAAATTGTTCTCAGCCAGGGCTTGTCTCACGTTGAGTAATTTAGTGCGTAATCCTCTCACGTTCTGATAGTAGATGGTGAGAGAGTGAGATGATACGGCGGCTGATGGACTGTGTTGTTGTCGTGAAGGGGTAACGGAGGTTATTCGTCTGATGTTATCGTGAATAGTGTCTCGATCGGTGGTTCTGCGTTGTTTGGATTCTGTTGCGAAGTGGTTGCGATGGATTGTGGCATCTAGTGGCAGTTGTCGTGTGGGTGGGCGCCAAAAATTTTGAGCAGCGGATGAACGGTGATCGATGAATTCTCTGAATATTATTCCTCTGTGCCAGGTATGAGAGGAGAGTGCCCTTTTCGGAACTCAAGCGACATCCCTACTTTAAATGAGATAAAAGTGAGAGTGCTAGGATCGCGGTCGCGGGGCAACAGCTTATTTATGATGACGTCATCAGTGCCCAGTTGTGTTGTTATCATTTCCTTCATCTCGACGTCTGTGACCGACGGAGCTATGCGGGTAAGGTATAACCAAAACCTATTAGAGTTAGTATCACTTAATGGGACTGTCAACACGGCACGAGACGATGTTGATATAGGCGCTGTACCCGTGAGCAGTGGGGCATTAGGGTTGGTATCCGGCGGCGTAAAATCAACAAGCCTCCGCTTAGGTGGATTTCGGGATGGTGCGTTTTGTGAGTTACGATCGAGCTCACCGGGGCGAGAGCTTATAGGAGTGGCCACAGAATTATTCGTTAGAAGCGGTAAGCCAGGAGGGGCAGTAAGTAACGTAGTGTGCGTGTTAGCATTAGTTGCGTGGAACGCGGCTAGAACATCTTTCTTGACTGCGTCCAAGGCATCCGTGAGACGACAATCAAATTCTCCAAGAAGCTCCAGCTTCAGGTTTGAAAGAGCAGCTAGCATTCCATTAAGTGAAAATTCCTTACTGGCGCGTGATTCATTGCAGCTAGTGCAGATCCAAAGAGTTTGTGAGTCAGGACGTTTCAGCTCGGACATGACCACCTCACACACACTCAAGCAGCCAAAGTGGTAAGTGGTATTACAGAAGCCAACACTTATAGGAGTCATCACTCGTTACAGGAGCAGCACAGGAGGGGCAGGATTCGGCCATGATGAAGAAGAAACGAACGACAACACACTAACACACGCGAGGTTGAGTGTATATGATCCCGGCACGATGCGGTTTTGATTCAATCTTCGAACGGAAATTAAGCTGCGGGGCTTGTACACATGATGAAACCTTATCACTGGATGATAAATCGACCAGAGATGGACTAGTTGAGCGCGTGCAGAAGCGATATGAGATTGAAAAACACGTGCAAAAACGGTCGAAATGTTGGAGTGCGATCAGAATGTGACTTGCTCTATGAAGAGACACGGGTATATAGTGCACTATGACCCATTTTGAGACTTTTTCATCGCCAAGATCCTTATTATTGTGTTCCAGGGCTTTGGTTTGGTTATTCAAGAAGCCTCAATGATATAAGAACGATAATGGTTGACCTTGCAATTTCGTCAAAATTTACCATGGCCATATGGATGGATGGGAAAGCTGGACATTCCTTCAAATGGCCATAACTTCGTAACAATGTGTCCTAGCGAGACGATCAAGACAGTTTTGGAAAGGTATTGAAGCGGTCTTCTAAAGCCGCACATGGGTTCTACGATTAAACTCACGGATAGTCTAGCAAATGGCCTCTGAATGCATTTTACTCGAGAAAACCTATCAATTTTAGCATGCGTATATAGTGCACTATGACCCATTTTGAGACTTTTTCATCGCCAAGATCCTTATTATTGTGTTCCAGGGCTTTGGTTTGGTTATTCAAGAAGCCTCAATGATATAAGAACGATAATGGTTGACCTTGCATTTTCGTCAAAATTTCTACCATGGCCATATGGATGGATGGGAAAGTTGGGCATTTCTTCAAATGGCCATAACTTCGTAACCATGTGTCCTAGCGAGACGATTAAGACAGTTTTGGAAAGGTATTGAAGCGGTCTTCTAAAGCCGCACATGGGTTCTACGATGAAACTCACGGATAGTCTTGTAAATGGGCTCTGAATGCATTTTACTCGGGAAACCTATCAATTTTAGCATGTGTATATAGTGCACTATGACCCATTTTGAGACTTTTTCATCGCCAAGATCCTTATTATTGTGTTCCAGGGCTTTGGTTTGGTTATTCAAGAAGCCTCAATGATATAAGAACGATAATGGTTGACCTTGCATTTTCGTCGAAATTTCAACCATGGCCATATGGATGGATGGGAAAGTTGGACATTCCTTCAAATGGCCATAACTTCGTAACCATGTGTCCTAGCGAGACGATTAAGACAGTTTTGGAAAGGTATTGAAGCGGTCTTCTAAAGCCGCACATGGGTTCTACGATTAAACTCACGGATAGTCTTGTAAATGGGCTCTGAATGCATTTTACTCGGGAAAACCTATCAATTTTAGCATGCGTATATAGTGCACTATGACCCATTTTGAGACTTTTTCATCGCCAAGATCCTTATTATTGTGTTCCAGGGCTTTGGTTTGGTTATTCAAGAAGCCTCAATGATATAAGAACGATAATGGTTGACCTTGCATTTTCGTCAAAATTTCAACCATGGCCATATGGATGGATGGGAAAGTTGGACATTCCTTCAAATGGCCATAACTTCGTAACAATGTGTCCTAGCGAGACGATTAAGACAGTTTTGGAAAGGTATTGAAGCGGTCTTCTAAAGCCGCACATGGGTTCTACGATTAAACTCACGGATAGTCTTGTAAATGGCCTCTGAATGCATTTTACTCGGGAAAACCTATCAATTTTAGCATGCGTATATAGTGCACTATGACCCATTTTGAGACTTTTTCATCGCCAAGATCCTTATTATTGTGTTCCAGGGCTTTGGTTTGGTTATTCAAGAAGCCTCAATGATATAAGAACGATAATGGTTGACCTTGCATTTTCGTCAAAATTTCAACCATGGCCATATGGATGGATGGGAAAGTTGGACATTCCTTCAAATGGCCATAACTTCGTAACCATGTGTCCTAGCGAGACGATTAAGACAGTTTTGGAAAGGTATTGAAGCGGTCTTCTAAAGCCGCACATGGGTTCTACGATTAAACTCACGGATAGTCTTGTAAATGGGCTCTGAATGCATTTTACTCGGGAAAACCTATCAATTTTAGCATGCGTATATAGTGCACTATGACCCATTTTGAGACTTTTTCATCGCCAAGATCCTTATTATTGTGTTCCAGGGCTTTGGTTTGGTTATTCAAGAAGCCTCAATGATATAAGAACGATAATGGTTGACCTTGCATTTTCGTCAAAATTTCAACCATGGCCATATGGATGGATGGGAAAGTTGGACATTCCTTCAAATGGCCATAACTTCGTAACCATGTGTCCTAGCGAGACGATTAAGACAGTTTTGGAAAGGTATTGAAGCGGTCTTCTAAAGCCGCACATGGGTTCTACGATTAAACTCACGGATAGTCTTGTAAATGGCCTCTGAATGCATTTTACTCGGGAAAACCTATCAATTTTAGCATGCGTATATAGTGCACTATGACCCATTTTGAGACTTTTTCATCGCCAAGATCCTTATTATTGTGTTCCAGGGCTTTGGTTTGGTTATTCAAGAAGCCTCAATGATATAAGAACGATAATGGTTGACCTTGCATTTTCGTCAAAATTTCAACCATGGCCATATGGATGGATGGGAAAGTTGGACATTCCTTCAAATGGCCATAACTTCGTAACCATGTGTCCTAGCGAGACGATTAAGACAGTTTTGGAAAGGTATTGAAGCGGTCTTCTAAAGCCGCACATGGGTTCTACGATTAAACTCACGGATAGTCTTGTAAATGGGCTCTGAATGCATTTTACTCGGGAAAACCTATCAATTTTAGCATGCGTATATAGTGCACTATGACCCATTTTGAGACTTTTTCATCGCCAAGATCCTTATTATTGTGTTCCAGGGCTTTGGTTTGGTTATTCAAGAAGCCTCAATGATATAAGAACGATAATGGTTGACCTTGCATTTTCGTCAAAATTTCAACCATGGCCATATGGATGGATGGGAAAGTTGGACATTCCTTCAAATGGCCATAACTTCGTAACCATGTGTCCTAGCGAGACGATTAAGACAGTTTTGGAAAGGTATTGAAGCGGTCTTCTAAAGCCGCACATGGGTTCTACGATTAAACTCACGGATAGTCTTGTAAATGGCCTCTGAATGCATTTTACTCGGGAAAACCTATCAATTTTAGCATGCGTATATAGTGCACTATGACCCATTTTGAGACTTTTTCATCGCCAAGATCCTTATTATTGTGTTCCAGGGCTTTGGTTTGGTTATTCAAGAAGCCTCAATGATATAAGAACGATAATGGTTGACCTTGCATTTTCGTCAAAATTTCAACCATGGCCATATGGATGGATGGGAAAGTTGGACATTCCTTCAAATGGCCATAACTTCGTAACCATGTGTCCTAGCGAGACGATTAAGACAGTTTTGGAAAGGTATTGAAGCGGTCTTCTAAAGCCGCACATGGGTTCTACGATTAAACTCACGGATAGTCTTGTAAATGGGCTCTGAATGCATTTTACTCGGGAAAACCTATCAATTTTAGCATGCGTATATAGTGCACTATGACCCATTTTGAGACTTTTTCATCGCCAAGATCCTTATTATTGTGTTCCAGGGCTTTGGTTTGGTTATTCAAGAAGCCTCAATGATATAAGAACGATAATGGTTGACCTTGCATTTTCGTCAAAATTTCAACCATGGCCATATGGATGGATGGGAAAGTTGGACATTCCTTCAAATGGCCATAACTTCGTAACCATGTGTCCTAGCGAGACGATTAAGACAGTTTTGGAAAGGTATTGAAGCGGTCTTCTAAAGCCGCACATGGGTTCTACGATTAAACTCACGGATAGTCTTGTAAATGGGCTCTGAATGCATTTTACTCGGGAAAACCTATCAATTTTAGCATGCGTATATAGTGCACTATGACCCATTTTGAGACTTTTTCATCGCCAAGATCCTTATTATTGTGTTCCAGGGCTTTGGTTTGGTTATTCAAGAAGCCTCAATGATATAAGAACGATAATGGTTGACCTTGCATTTTCGTCAAAATTTCAACCATGGCCATATGGATGGATGGGAAAGTTGGACATTCCTTCAAATGGCCATAACTTCGTAACCATGTGTCCTAGCGAGACGATTAAGACAGTTTTGGAAAGGTATTGAAGCGGTCTTCTAAAGCCGCACATGGGTTCTACGATTAAACTCACGGATAGTCTTGTAAATGGGCTCTGAATGCATTTTACTCGGGAAAACCTATCAATTTTAGCATGTGTATATAGTGCACTATGACCCATTTTGAGACTTTTTCATCGCCAAGATCCTTATTATTGTGTTCCAGGGCTTTGGTTTGGTTATTCAAGAAGCCTCAATGATATAAGAACGATAATGGTTGACCTTGCATTTTCGTCAAAATTTCAACCATGGCCATATGGATGGATGGGAAAGTTGGACATTCCTTCAAATGGCCATAACTTCGTAACCATGTGTCCTAGCGAGACGATTAAGACAGTTTTGGAAAGGTATTGAAGCGGTCTTCTAAAGCCGCACATGGGTTCTACGATTAAACTCACGGATAGTCTTGTAAATGGGCTCTGAATGCATTTTACTCGGGAAAACCTATCAATTTTAGCATGCGTATATAGTGCACTATGACCCATTTTGAGACTTTTTCATCGCCAAGATCCTTATTATTGTGTTCCAGGGCTTTGGTTTGGTTATTCAAGAAGCCTCAATGATATAAGAACGATAATGGTTGACCTTGCATTTTCGTCAAAATTTCAACCATGGCCATATGGATGGATGGGAAAGTTGGACATTCCTTCAAATGGCCATAACTTCGTAACCATGTGTCCTAGCGAGACGATTAAGACAGTTTTGGAAAGGTATTGAAGCGGTCTTCTAAAGCCGCACATGGGTTCTACGATTAAACTCACGGATAGTCTTGTAAATGGGCTCTGAATGCATTTTACTCGGGAAAACCTATCAATTTTAGCATGCGTATATAGTGCACTATGACCCATTTTGAGACTTTTTCATCGCCAAGATCCTTATTATTGTGTTCCAGGGCTTTGGTTTGGTTATTCAAGAAGCCTCAATGATATAAGAACGATAATGGTTGACCTTGCATTTTCGTCAAAATTTCAACCATGGCCATATGGATGGATGGGAAAGTTGGACATTCTTCAAATGGCCATAACTTCGTAACCATGTGTCCTAGCGAGACGATTAAGACAGTTTTGGAAAGGTATTGAAGCGGTCTTCTAAAGCCGCACATGGGTTCTACGATTAAACTCACGGATAGTCTTGTAAATGGGCTCTGAATGCATTTTACTCGGGAAAACCTATCAATTTTAGCATGCGTATATAGTGCACTATGACCCATTTTGAGACTTTTTCATCGCCAAGATCCTTATTATTGTGTTCCAGGGCTTTGGTTTGGTTATTCAAGAAGCCTCAATGATATAAGAACGATAATGGTTGACCTTGCATTTTCGTCAAAATTTCAACCATGGCCATATGGATGGATGGGAAAGTTGGACATTCCTTCAAATGGCCATAACTTCGTAACCATGTGTCCTAGCGAGACGATTAAGACAGTTTTGGAAAGGTATTGAAGCGGTCTTCTAAAGCCGCACATGGGTTCTACGATTAAACTCACGGATAGTCTTGTAAATGGGCTCTGAATGCATTTTACTCGGGAAAACCTATCAATTTTAGCATGCGTATATAGTGCACTATGACCCATTTTGAGACTTTTTCATCGCCAAGATCCTTATTATTGTGTTCCAGGGCTTTGGTTTGGTTATTCAAGAAGCCTCAATGATATAAGAACGATAATGGTTGACCTTGCATTTTCGTCAAAATTTCAACCATGGCCATATGGATGGATGGGAAAGTTGGACATTCCTTCAAATGGCCATAACTTCGTAACCATGTGTCCTAGCGAGACGATTAAGACAGTTTTGGAAAGGTATTGAAGCGGTCTTCTAAAGCCGCACATGGGTTCTACGATTAAACTCACGGAGTCTTGTAAATGGGCTCTGAATGCATTTTACTCGGGAAAACCTATCAATTTTAGCATGTGTATATAGTGCACTATGACCCATTTTGAGACTTTTTCATCGCCAAGATCCTTATTATTGTGTTCCAGGGCTTTGGTTTGGTTATTCAAGAAGCCTCAATGATATAAGAACGATAATGGTTGACCTTGCATTTTCGTCAAAATTTCAACCATGGCCATATGGATGGATGGGAAAGTTGGACATTCCTTCAAATGGCCATAACTTCGTAACCATGTGTCCTAGCGAGACGATTAAGACAGTTTTGGAAAGGTATTGAAGCGGTCTTCTAAAGCCGCACATGGGTTCTACGATTAAACTCACGGATAGTCTTGTAAATGGGCTCTGAATGCATTTTACTCGGGAAAACCTATCAATTTTAGCATGCGTATATAGTGCACTATGACCCATTTTGAGACTTTTTCATCGCCAAGATCCTTATTATTGTGTTCCAGGGCTTTGGTTTGGTTATTCAAGAAGCCTCAATGATATAAGAACGATAATGGTTGACCTTGCATTTTCGTCAAAATTTCAACCATGGCCATATGGATGGATGGGAAAGTTGGACATTCCTTCAAATGGCCATAACTTCGTAACCATGTGTCCTAGCGAGACGATTAAGACAGTTTTGGAAAGGTATTGAAGCGGTCTTCTAAAGCCGCACATGGGTTCTACGATTAAACTCACGGATAGTCTTGTAAATGGGCTCTGAATGCATTTTACTCGGGAAAACCTATCAATTTTAGCATGCGTATATAGTGCACTATGACCCATTTTGAGACTTTTTCATCGCCAAGATCCTTATTATTGTGTTCCAGGGCTTTGGTTTGGTTATTCAAGAAGCCTCAATGATATAAGAACGATAATGGTTGACCTTGCATTTTCGTCAAAATTTCAACCATGGCCATATGGATGGATGGGAAAGTTGGACATTCCTTCAAATGGCCATAACTTCGTAACCATGTGTCCTAGCGAGACGATTAAGACAGTTTTGGAAAGGTATTGAAGCGGTCTTCTAAAGCCGCACATGGGTTCTACGATTAAACTCACGGATAGTCTTGTAAATGGGCTCTGAATGCATTTTACTCGGGAAAACCTATCAATTTTAGCATGCGTATATAGTGCACTATGACCCATTTTGAGACTTTTTCATCGCCAAGATCCTTATTATTGTGTTCCAGGGCTTTGGTTTGGTTATTCAAGAAGCCTCAATGATATAAGAACGATAATGGTTGACTTTGCATTTTCGTCAAAATTTCAACCATGGCCATATGGATGGATGGGAAAGTTGGACATTCCTTCAAATGGCCATAACTTCGTAACCATGTGTCCTAGCGAGACGATTAAGACAGTTTTGGAAAGGTATTGAAGCGGTCTTCTAAAGCCGCACATGGGTTCTACGATTAAACTCACGGATAGTCTTGTAAATGGCCTCTGAATGCATTTTACTCGGGAAAACCTATCAATTTTAGCATGCGTATATAGTGCACTATGACCCATTTTGAGACTTTTTCATCGCCAAGATCCTTATTATTGTGTTCCAGGGCTTTGGTTTGGTTATTCAAGAAGCCTCAATGATATAAGAACGATAATGGTTGACCTTGCATTTTCGTCAAAATTTCAACCATGGCCATATGGATGGATGGGAAAGTTGGACATTCCTTCAAATGGCCATAACTTCGTAACCATGTGTCCTAGCGAGACGATTAAGACAGTTTTGGAAAGGTATTGAAGCGGTCTTCTAAAGCCGCACATGGGTTCTAAGATTAAACTCACGGATAGTCTTGTAAATGGGCTCTGAATGCATTTTACTCGGGAAAACCTATCAATTTTAGCATGCGTATATAGTGCACTATGACCCATTTTGAGACTTTTTCATCGCCAAGATCCTTATTATTGTGTTCCAGGGCTTTGGTTTGGTTATTCAAGAAGCCTCAATGATATAAGAACGATAATGGTTGACCTTGCATTTTCGTCAAAATTTCAACCATGGCCATATGGATGGATGGGAAAGTTGGACATTCCTTCAAATGGCCATAACTTCGTAACCATGTGTCCTAGCGAGACGATTAAGACAGTTTTGGAAAGGTATTGAAGCGGTCTTCTAAAGCCGCACATGGGTTCTACGATTAAACTCACGGATAGTCTTGTAAATGGGCTCTGAATGCATTTTACTCGGGAAAACCTATCAATTTTAGCATGCGTATATAGTGCACTATGACCCATTTTGAGACTTTTTCATCGCCAAGATCCTTATTATTGTGTTCCAGGGCTTTGGTTTGGTTATTCAAGAAGCCTCAATGATATAAGAACGATAATGGTTGACCTTGCATTTTCGTCAAAATTTCAACCATGGCCATATGGATGGATGGGAAAGTTGGACATTCCTTCAAATGGCCATAACTTCGTAACCATGTGTCCTAGCGAGGCGATTAAGACAGTTTTGGAAAGGTATTGAAGCGGTCTTCTAAAGCCGCACATGGGTTCTACGATTAAACTCACGGATAGTCTTGTAAATGGGCTCTGAATGCATTTTACTCGGGAAAACCTATCAATTTTAGCATGCGTATATAGTGCACTATGACCCATTTTGAGACTTTTTCATCGCCAAGATCCTTATTATTGTGTTCCAGGGCTTTGGTTTGGTTATTCAAGAAGCCTCAATGATATAAGAACGATAATGGTTGACCTTGCATTTTCGTCAAAATTTCAACCATGGCCATATGGATGGATGGGAAAGTTTGACATTCCTTCAAATGGCCATAACTTCGTAACCATGTGTCCTAGCGAGGCGATTAAGACAGTTTTGGAAAGGTATTGAAGCGGTCTTCTAAAGCCGCACATGGGTTCTACGATTAAACTCACGGATAGTCTTGTAAATGGGCTCTGAATGCATTTTACTCGGGAAAACCTATCAATTTTAGCATGCGTATATAGTGCACTATGACCCATTTTGAGACTTTTTCATCGCCAAGATCCTTATTATTGTGTTCCAGGGCTTTGGTTTGGTTATTCAAGAAGCCTCAATGATATAAGAACGATAATGGTTGACCTTGCATTTTCGTCAAAATTTCAACCATGGCCATATGGATGGATGGGAAAGTTGGACATTCCTTCAAATGGCCATAACTTCGTAACCATGTGTCCTAGCGAGGCGATTAAGACAGTTTTGGAAAGGTATTGAAGCGGTTTTCTAAAGCCGCACATGGGTTTTACGATTAAACTCACGGATAGTCTTGTAAATGGGCTCTGAATGCATTTTACTCGGGAAAACCTATCAATTTTAGCATGCGTATATAGTGCACTATGACCCATTTTGAGACTTTTTCATCGCCAAGATCCTTATTATTGTGTTCCACGGCTTTGGTTTGGTTATTCAAGAAGCCTCAATGATATAAGAACGATAATGGTTGACCTTGCATTTTCGTCAAAATTTCAACCATGGCCATATGGATGGATGGGAAAGTTGGACATTCCTTCAAATGGCCATAACTTCGTAACCATGTGTCCTAGCGAGACGATTAAGACAGTTTTGGAAAGGTATTGAAGCGGTCTTCTAAAGCCGCACATGGGTTCTACGATTAAACTCACGGGTAGTCTTGTAAATGGGCTCTGAATGCATTTTACTCGGGAAAACCTATCAATTTTAGCATGCGTATATAGTGCACTATGACCCATTTTGAGACTTTTTCATCGCCAAGATCCTTATTATTGTGTTCCAGGGCTTTGGTTTGGTTATTCAAGAAGCCTCAATGATATAAGAACGATAATGGTTGACCTTGCATTTTCGTCAAAATTTCAACCATGGCCATATGGATGGATGGGAAAGTTGGACATTCCTTCAAATGGCCATAACTTCGTAACCATGTGTCCTAGCGAGGCGATTCAGACAGTTTTGGAAAGGTATTGAAGCGGTCTTCTAAAGCCGCACATGGGTTCTACGATTAAACTCACGGATAGTCTTGTAAATGGGCTCTGAATGCATTTTACTCGGGAAAACCTATCAATTTTAGCATGCGTATATAGTGCACTATGACCCATTTTGAGACTTTTTCATCGCCAAGATCCTTATTATTGTGTTCCAGGGCTTTGGTTTGGTTATTCAAGAAGCCTCAATGATATAAGAACGATAATGGTTGACCTTGCATTTTCGTCAAAATTTCAACCATGGCCATATGGATGGATGGGAAAGTTGGACATTCCTTCAAATGGCCATAACTTCGTAACCATGTGTCCTAGCGAGACGATTAAGACAGTTTTGGAAAGGTATTGAAGCGGTCTTCTAAAGCCGCACATGGGTTCTACGATTAAACTCACGGGTAGTCTTGTAAATGGCTTCTGAATGCATTTTACTCGGGAAAACCTATCAATTTTAGCATGCGTATATAGTGCACTATGACCCATTTTGAGACTTTTTCATCGCCAAGATCCTTATTATTGTGTTCCAGGGCTTTGGTTTGGTTATTCAAGAAGCCTCAATGATATAAGAACGATAATGGTTGACCTTGCATTTTCGTCAAAATTTCAACCATGGCCATATGGATGGATGGGAAAGTTGGACATTCCTTCAAATGGCCATAACTTCGTAACCATGTGTCCTAGCGAGGCGATTAAGACAGTTTTGGAAAGGTATTGAAGCGGTCTTCTAAAGCCGCACATGGGTTCTACGATTAAACTCACGGGTAGTCTTGTAAATGGGCTCTGAATGCATTTTACTCGGGAAAACCTATCAATTTTAGCATGCGTATATAGTGCACTATGACCCATTTTGAGACTTTTTCATCGCCAAGATCCTTATTATTGTGTTCCAGGGCTTTGGTTTGGTTATTCAAGAAGCCTCAATGATATAAGAACGATAATGGTTGACCTTGCATTTTCGTCAAAATTTCAACCATGGCCATATGGATGGATGGGAACGTTGGACATTCCTTCAAATGGCCATAACTTCGTAACCATGTGTCCTAGCGAGGCGATTAAGACAGTTTTGGAAAGGTATTGAAGCGGTCTTCTAAAGCCGCACATGGGTTCTACGATTAAACTCACGGATAGTCTTGTAAATGGGCTCTGAATGCATTTTACTCGGGAAAACCTATCAATTTTAGCATGCGTATATAGTGCACTATGACCCATTTTGAGACTTTTTCATCGCCAAGATCCTTATTATTGTGTTCCAGGGCTTTGGTTTGGTTATTCAAGAAGCCTCAATGATATAAGAACGATAATGGTTGACCTTGCATTTTCGTCAAAATTTCAACCATGGCCATATGGATGGATGGGAAAGTTGGACATTCCTTCAAATGGCCATAACTTCGTAACCATGTGTCCTAGCGAGACGATTAAGACAGTTTTGGAAAGGTATTGAAGCGGTCTTCTAAAGCCGCACATGGGTTCTACGATTAAACTCACGGATAGTCTTGTAAATGGGCTCTGAATGCATTTTACTCGGGAAAACCTATCAATTTTAGCATGCGTATATAGTGCACTATGACCCATTGTGAGACTTTTTCATCGCCTAGATCCTTATTATTGTGTTCCAGGGCTTTGGTTTGGTTATTCAAGAAGCCTCAATGATATAAGAACGATAATGGTTGACCTTGCATTTTCGTCAAAATTTCAACCATGGCCATATGGATGGATGGGAAAGTTGGACATTCCTTCAAATGGCCATAACTTCGTAACCATGTGTCCTAGCGAGGCGATTAAGACAGTTTTGGAAAGGTATTGAAGCGGTCTTCTAAAGCCGCACATGGGTTCTACGATTAAACTCACGGATAGTCTTGTAAATGGGCTCTGAATGCATTTTACTCGGGAAAACCTATCAATTTTAGCATGCGTATATAGTGCACTATGACCCATTTGAGACTTTTTCATCGCCAAGATCCTTATTATTGTGTTCCAGGGCTTTGGTTTGGTTATTCAAGAAGCCTCAATGATATAAGAACGATAATGGTTGACCTTGCATTTTCGTCAAAATTTCAACCATGGCCATATGGATGGATGGGAAAGTTGGACATTCCTTCAAATGGCCATAACTTCGTAACCATGTGTCCTAGCGAGGCGATTAAGACAGTTTTGGAAAGGTATTGAAGCGGTCTTCTAAAGCCGCACATGGGTTCTACGATTAAACTCACGGATAGTCTTGTAAATGGGCTCTGAATGCATTTTACTCGGGAAAACCTATCAATTTTAGCATGCGTATATAGTGCACTATGACCCATTTTGAGACTTTTTCATCGCCAAGATCCTTATTATTGTGTTCCAGGGCTTTGGTTTGGTTATTCAAGAAGCCTCAATGATATAAGAACGATAATGGTTGACCTTGCATTTTCGTCAAAATTTCAACCATGGCCATATGGATGGATGGGAAAGTTGGACATTCCTTCAAATGGCCATAACTTCGTAACCATGTGTCCTAGCGAGGCGATTAAGACAGTTTTGGAAAGGTATTGAAGCGGTCTTCTAAAGCCGCACATGGGTTCTACGATTAAACTCACGGATAGTCTTGTAAATGGGCTCTGAATGCATTTTACTCGGGAAAACCTATCAATTTTAGCATGCGTATATAGTGCACTATGACCCATTTTGAGACTTTTTCATCGCCAAGATCCTTATTATTGTGTTCCAGGGCTTTGGTTTGGTTATTCAAGAAACCTCAATGATATAAGAACGATAATGGTTGACCTTGCATTTTCGTCAAAATTTCAACCATGGCCATATGGATGGATGGGAAAGTTGGACATTCCTTCAAATGGCCATAACTTCGTAACCATGTGTCCTAGCGAGACGATTAAGACAGTTTTGGAAAGGTATTGAAGCGGTCTTCTAAAGCCGTACATGGGTTCTACGATTAAACTCACGGATAGTCTTGTAAATGGGCTCTGAATGCATTTTACTCGGGAAAACCTATCAATTTTAGCATGCGTATATAGTGCACTATGACCCATTTTGAGACTTTTTCATCGCCAAGATCCTTATTATTGTGTTCCAGGGCTTTGGTTTGGTTATTCAAGAAGCCTCAATGATATAAGAACGATAATGGTTGACCTTGCATTTTCGTCAAAATTTCAACCATGGCCATATGGATGGATGGGAAAGTTGGACATTCCTTCAAATGGCCATAACTTCGTAACCATGTGTCCTAGCGAGACGATTAAGACAGTTTTGGAAAGGTATTGAAGCGGTCTTTTAAAGCCGCACATGGGTTCTACGATTAAACTCACGGATAGTCTTGTAAATGGGCTCTGAATGCATTTTACTCGGGAAAACCTATCAATTTTAGCATGCGTATATAGTGCACTATGACCCATTTTGAGACTTTTTCATCGCCAAGATCCTTATTATTGTGTTCCAGGGCTTTGGTTTGGTTATTCAAGAAGCCTCAATGATATAAGAACGATAATGGTTGACCTTGCATTTTCGTCAAAATTTCAACCATGGCCATATGGATGGATGGGAAAGTTGGACATTCCTTCAAATGGCCATAACTTCGTAACCATGTGTCCTAGCGAGGCGATTAAGACAGTTTTGGAAAGGTATTGAAACGGTCTTCTAAAGCCGCACATGGGTTCTACGATTAAACTCACGGATAGTCTTGTAAATGGGCTCTGAATGCATTTTACTCGGGAAAACCTATCAATTTTAGCATGCGTATATAGTGCACTATGACCCATTTTGAGACTTTTTCATCGCCAAGATCCTTATTATTGTGTTCCAGGGCTTTGGTTTGGTTATTCAAGAAGCCTCAATGATATAAGAACGATAATGGTTGACCTTGCATTTTCGTCAAAATTTCAACCATGGCCATATGGATGGATGGGAAAGTTGGACATTCCTTCAAATGGCCATAACTTCGTAACCATGTGTCCTAGCGAGGCGATTAAGACAGTTTTGGAAAGGTATTGAAGCGGTCTTCTAAAGCCGCACATGGGTTCTACGATTAAACTCACGGGTAGTCTAGTAAAAGGGCTCTGAATGCATTTTACTCGGGAAAACCTATCAATTTTAGCATGCGTATATAGTGCACTATGACCCATTTTGAGACTTTTTCATCGCCAAGATACTTATTATTGTGTTCGAGGGCTTTGGTTTGGTTATTCAAGAAGCCTCAATGATATAAGAACGATAATCGTTGACCTTGCATTTTCGTCAAAATTTCAACCATGGCCATATGGATGGATGGGAAAGTTGGACATTCCTTCAAATGGCCATAACTTCGTAACCATGTGTCCTAGCGAGGCGATTAAGACAGTTTTGGAAAGGTATTGAAGCGGTCTTCTAAAGCCGCACATGGGTTCTAAGATTATACTGACGGGTAGTCTTGTAAATGGCCTCTGAATGCATTTTACTCGGGAAAACCTATCAATTTTAGCATGCGTATATAGTGCACTATGACCCATTTTGAGACTTTTTCATCGCCAAGATCCTTATTATTGTGTTCGAGGGCTTTGGTTTGGTTATTCAAGAAGCCTCAATGATATAAGAACGATAATCGTTGACCTTGCATTTTCGTCAAAATTTCAACCATGGCCATATGGATGGATGGGAAAGTTGGACATTCCTTCAAATGGCCATAACTTCGTAACCATGTGTCCTAGCGAAACGATTAAGACAGTTTTGGAAAGGTATTGAAGCGGTCTTCTAAAGCCGCACATGGGTTCTACGATTAAACTCACGGATAGTCTTGTAAATGGGCTCTGAATGCATTTTACTCGGGAAAACCTATCAATTTTAGCATGTGTATATAGTGCACTATGACCCATTTTGAGACTTTTTCATCGCCAAGATCCTTATTATTGTGTTCCAGGGCTTTGGTTTGGTTATTCAAGAAGCCTCAATGATATAAGAACGATAATGGTTGACCTTGCATTTTCGTCAAAATTTCAACCATGGCCATATGGATGGATGGGAAAGTTGGACATTCCTTCAAATGGCCATAACTTCGTAACCATGTGTCCTAGCGAGGCGATTAAGACAGTTTTGGAAAGGTATTGAAGCGGTCTTCTAAAGCCTCATATGGGTTCTACGATTAAACTCACGGATAGTCTTGTAAATGGGCTCTGAATGCATTTTACTCGGGATAACCTATCAATTTTAGCATGCGTATATAGTGCACTATGACCCATTTTGAGACTTTTTCATCGCCAAGATCCTTATTATTGTGTTCCAGGGCTTTGGTTTGGTTATTCAAGAAGCCTCAATGATATGAGAACGATAATGGTTGACCTTGCATTTTCGTCAAAATTTCAACCATGGCCATATGGATGGATGGGAAAGTTGGACATTCCTTCAAATGGCCATAATTTCGTAACCATGTGTCCTAGCGAGACGATTAAGACAGTTTTGGAAAGGTATTGAAGCGGTCTTCTAAAGCCGCACATGGGTTCTACGATTAAACTCACGGATAGTCTTGTAAATGGGCTCTGAATGCATTTTACTCGGGAAAACCTATCAATTTTAGCATGCGTATATAGTGCACTCTGACCCATTTTGAGACTTTTTCATCGCCAAGATCCTTATTATTGTGTTCCAGGGCTTTGGTTTGGTTATTCAAGAAGCCTCAATGATATAAGAACGATAATGGTTGACCTTGCATTTTCGTCAAAATTTCAACCATGGCCATATGGATGGAGGGGAAAGTTGGACATTCCTTCAAATGGCCATAACTTCGTAACCATGTGTCCTAGCGAGACGATTAAGACAGTTTTGGAAAGGTATTGAAGCGGTCTTCTAAAGCCGCACATGGGTTCTACGATTAAACTCACGGATAGCCTTGTAAATGGGCTCTGAATGCATTTTACTCGGGAAAACCTATCAATTTTAGCATGCGTATATAGTGCACTATGACCCTGTGAGAAAACTTCACGAATGTTCGTATACGGTGTACAACTCGTTTTCTTTCCCGATATTAGAATAATTTGTGTCGGTTATGGAAATAAATGCGACTCGTTCAAATGTCCGTTTGCTACTGTATATTCAATTGTCAAGAGTTCATTACATAATTCATTTTGAGTTCATTCTGTTATCCTTATCTATGCCTATGAGTTCATTTCCTATCCTATTTCTAAATTGAGTTCGAATTTCGAATTCGAACTAATAAATTAAATGATCAATCTCCAACATTCCGGCCACCAAAGAAAGTATTTCTTTAAACATTCAGAAAATACAATTGAAAAAAATAAGAAAATGAAGAAGTATCTCGATCTAACTTCGCCTCAGAGATAGCAAATGTTGTGCAAGTGTGGTGTTGTGTTGTTCAAGTTGCAAGTGTCGATCTGTCACTTCGTGTATCGTGTCGTGTGTATGTGCGGTGTGGTTGTTTACATTACGCATGTGCTTCGCGCTGATCGCCTCCTAACTTTGGTGTTCGAGGTTAATTTTCTTCACCTATGTTTGGATTTGGAAGGATTGCCAATCTAGCTGCTGCGCGTACTCTCTCCTTTCCTGCAGCTGTACGAAGTGTTACTACTCTAACAACGCCGTCCTTTCCTGGGTGCAATCGTGTTATTCTACCCATTGGCCACAAGGTAGGTGGTATATTGTCTTCCTTTATGATTACCAATTGCCCTTCTTCTAGCGACACTGGTGGAACTATTAAACGTTTGGCCCGGGCCTGAAGCTGCTGCAAGTATTCCGGATACCAACGCATATGCTTTTGCACCAAATCAAATTCCTTCAATCTATTGGCTGACACCTGACTCCTATCAACTTGTGGCAACGCCAGCATGTTCGACCCTACCAAAAAATGACCCGGAGTGAGTGGTTGCGTGTCCGAAGGCTCACTAGAAAGCGGAATCAGGGGTCTTGAATTTAAGCATTGTTCGACCTGTGCTAGCAATGTTACCATTCCCTCCTGAGTGAGGCTCGTACTTCCTATCGTGCGAATTAGGTGCTGTTTAGCGGATCGTACAGCAGCCTCCCACAGTCCTCCGAAGTGTGGCGCCCTAGGTGGAATAAACTTCCACTGAATTTCTTCATTGGCACACCAGTTGAAGATTTCGATGCGTTCGCTATTGCTGCACTTAAACATCTCGTAGAGGCGATGAAGTTCGTGTGCAGCCCCCTTAAACGTAGTGGCATTATCTGAATGCAGTTCCGCGATTTTGCCTCTGCGAGCCACGAAGCGCCTTAGTGCTGCCAAAAATGCCGCCGTAGTGAGATCATTCACCAACTCAATGTGGACCGCTCGTGTTGCAAAGCACACGAAGATGGCGATGTATGCCTTGGTGGGACTTCTATTGCGAACAGGCGACTTCAGCAATACCGGACCGCAATAGTCCACACCACTGACAGCAAACGGTCTCGTGGGTGTAACCCTTGATGTCGGAAGATCTGCAACGGATTGTTGCACCAGTGTAGGTTTGGCCTTGAAACACTTGTGACACCGATGGAAAACCGACTTGGTCAAATTACGGCCACCGATTATCCAGAAGCGTTCACGAAGGATGGATAATAAGTGTTCAGGACCGGTGTGCATATACTTCTGGTGATACGCGACTGCTAACAATGCTGCGAGCAGGTGTTTTGCAGAAAGAAGTATGGGATGCTTCGCGTATTCTGCTATTTGTGCGTTGCGAAGCCGGCCACCAACACGCAGGATTCCCGCCTCATCAATAAAGGGGGACAACCATTTCAGCTTTGAATTGCGTGGTAGATCCTTGCCGTTTTTAGCCGCGGGTAAATCATCCGCAAATGAATCTTGCTGAGCTAACCGACACAACTGAAGCTCAGCTTGGATGAGTTCGTCTCGAGATGGAGGTGCAATCAATGTAATCATGTTCTGAATCGAAGCATGACCCTTGGCTGTCGGTGACATAATTGCGGGTTTCGGTGTCCTCATGCATTGCACAAAACGTAAACAATACGCCATGGTTCGACGAAGTTTGAGGTAGGTTGAAAACCGTGCAAATAGCTTATTGTTGAAATCGTCCTCCATCGACATTGCAGCTATTCGTGATTGTGTAATACGTTCTTCTTCTATTGATGCGATTTCTTCAATTGCAGGTTCTCTTATAGGCCATTCTTCCTGTTTGCTGCTCAGCCAATGTGGCCCATGCCACCATCGTTCACAGGATTGCAATTTGTCTGGTAGTAGACCTCGCGATGCATCGTCTGCTGGGTTGTCTACACCAGGAACATGCCTCCAGCACTTGATCCGAGTTTCTCCTTGAATTTGTGCCACCCTGTTGGCAACGAAAGGCTTCCACCTCCGTGGTGCTGAATTGAGCCAATGTAGCACGGTCATGGAATCAGTCCAAGCGAAAGCATCGTATTCACCGTTGAGGGACTGACTGACCTTCCGGAACAGTTGCGTTGCCAACCGCGCTGCACAGAGCTCGAGTCTCGCTATAGAGTGTGTGTTCGACAACGATACTACTTTAGACTTAGCTGCCAACAGCTGTACCGATGATGTCAAATCGTTTTCTGCCCTGACGTAACAGCAAGCACCACATGCCACCTGAGAAGCATCTGCGAAAATGTGTAGCTGCACGTTTGCTGCTTGCCGAATTGAAGTGTAACGCGGAATGCGCACTTCCCGAAGTGAATGCAGCTTGGAATGAAATGCCGTCCATTCCTTTTGGAGATGTGATGGTAGCTCACGATCCCAATCCCATGGCTTCCCGTTTTCCTGCAACTTCCACAGCTGTTGCATAAAGAGCTTAGCGATGATAATTGTTGGACTAAGCAAGCCAAGCGGGTCAAAGATTTTGGCGATGTAGGACAAAGCTAGCCTCTTTGTCAACATCGTCGCAGCAGTTGGTAGATCGATCCGATATCGCAGCATATCAACTGCTGGCTCCCAAACCAGACCAAGCGTCGATACAAACTGGGGATCTTGCCATTCGTGAGAAGGATGGATGGCCAGGTCTTCAGAAGGAATGCCGATTAGTGCTTCGGGTACGTTCGACACCCACTTCTTCAACACGAATCCAGCCTGCTTGAGCATCTCAGAAATCTGCCTTTGCATTTCAATTGCGTCTGCCAACTCGTCTGTTCCCGTTAGCAGGTCATCCACATAAAAATCGTGCAATACAGGATCCACTGCTCGGGGGTATTGCATCTTGTGATCGAGAGCGATCTGCTTTAGCGTTCTTGTTGCTAGGAAGGGTGCGCAAGACGTGCCATATGTAACCGTTTGCAGTTGAAACGTCTGAATCGGCTCTGCGGTGTTTCCTCTATACCGAATGCGCAGGTATTCAGTGTCGGGAGAATCGTGGAGAATTTGGCGATACATTTTCTCAACGTCTGCTGAGAGTGCAACTGCGTGAGACCGGAAACGAACGATGATGGTGAACAGATCGTCTTGGATCACCGGCCCAACCAGGAGTTTGTCGTTCAAGGAGTAGCCAGAAGATGTCTTGCACGACGCGTCAAAGACTACCCTAACCTTGGTGGTTGTGCTCGATTCCTTAAGCACCGCGTGATGAGGGAGATAGTAGTGTTCACACGAATCGTCCACCGGCTCGGTGAGTTGTTTCATGTGCCCTAAGCGCTCATACTCCGACATGAAATTACTATACTCCTCCTTCATTGCAGGGTTAGACTTGAGCCGCCGTTCCACCGCTAGGAGACGACGATCAGCGATTGCTTTCGATTCTCCTAAAACGATATTCGAATTAGGATTTTGTGGTAAACGTACGACATACCTGCCAGATGGGTCTCTGGTTGCAGTAGAGATGAAATGACGTTCACACATGTCTTCCTCCAGAGATAGAGCGGGTTCGTCGAAGATGGTCTCGCTCTCCCAGAACCGCGTCAATATGGCTTCCAACGGACTGTCGCTCGTTGCCATATTACACACCCGATGTTGTTGAGACGAATACGTTGTATTTCCTGCTACCGCCCATCCAAACTGCGTTTCTACCAACCATGGCAGACCCGAACCGAGAGATTGCTTACGTCCGGTATGCAGCTCCCAGAACGTATCGCCACCGATGACCACATCGACCTTGCCTGGGATATGATACGTGGGGTCTGCTAGCGTTATATCCGGGATGTTCCACGAAGACACGTTGATTGGTGAGGTGGGAATGTCTGCCAAGGGTGTATCCAGGATCAGAAACTCCAATGGGGTGGTGAATTGAAGGTTCCTTGAACGAACGATCGCCGTGGTCGAACCCTTTATCTGCTGCCTTGAAGTTCCGATGCCAGACACTGATACATTAACTCTCGTTCGAGGTGTCATGAGCTTCCGAGCTAACGTATCCGAAATGAAGTTGGACATGGAGCCCGAATCCAGAAGCGCCCGTGCCTCATGCTTCTCTCCATAATCGTCTACGATAAACACAATAGCCGTCTCGAGAAACACCATATCATCATCTGATTGGGCTGACAAAGCGACTGTAGGTTGTTGTGGTGGTTGATGAAGCAGCGTATGATGCCGTTCCTTGCACGAACGGCAAGAATACTCGGATTTGCACGATCTCACTTGATGGGAACAACTGAGACAATTCCAGCACAATCCCTTTGACCGTGCGATTTCCCGCCGCTCCTGAGTATTTTTGGCTAAAAATACCGGGCAATTTCGAACCAGGTGATGATCTGCACACTGCAATGGACAGCTCACTTGTTGAATGGTCGATGAAACGGGAGTATTCCTTTGCACAGAAGCAGCGTTGGTTACCGATCGCCGTGGTGCGGTGGGCCGATATGCCCCGGCCACCTTGATCGGAACCACAATCCGATCGCACGAGATACTCTGGCTCGATTTTAGGATTTGGATTCGGTCTTGCAGGAATTCGATCAACTCGCTGTACTTATCCTTTTCTTATGCACAGAATGCCTTTCCCACGCCAGAATGGTCTCATTGTCCAGCTTCATCAGCAACATGTTGGACAAAGGCGTGTCCCATGAGTCGACAGGTTCATGCAGCTTCTGCAACCCATTCACATATCGCACGAATTCATCTACCAACGACGTCAAGCCATCGACACTTTCTGTTGCAATCGCAGGTAGGAAATGTAGCCGTCGCCAGTACTCGCGAATGAGCATCCGTGAGTTGTCGTATCGCTTAAGCAGCGCAGCCCAGGTAACAGAATAGTTTTCCGTGGTCAGAGTAACATGTTCGAAGGGAACCGCAGCGTCACCTTTCAGGGACGAAAGTAAGTACTGCAGTTTTGCAATTGGCGGCAGCTCGGCACTTGCGTCAATCATCGCGACAAAGCGATCGCGGAATGACAACCACTTTGTCGAATCACCGTCGAACGTTGGTAATTCGATTTTGGGAAAACGTATGTTTGATGTGTTTGGCCGTCCAAACGCTAGGGTTGAGTTTGCCAATAAGGAGTCGTTGAGCGAATTGGCTTCCTTCCGCTGGTTTTCTCTAAGGAACGATTTTAGCCGCCGGCAGCGCTCTTCCATATCGATCCTGCCAGTAATACAGGCTTGAATCGCATCACTGGTGTCGTCATACTCTTCCAGCTTTGCCACCGCGGCAAAAAAGTCCTGTCTGTGTTGCTCCAAACCCTCCATAACCTCCGGGATTTCACCTACATTTTCGGGTTTGAAGTTCTGCTTAAAGCGCTCCAGCGCCTTAATATTTTCCACTGCGACGAGTTTTTTGTGCTGAGCAGATTTTATCTTCTTGTCCATCTTAGCTTCCGTCAGATTTTCACGATAATGTCTATAACGCGATATGAACGTTCACGAAACTGTAGCAATTCGAATTTATGCGGGAAAAATAAACCACGATTCACGATCACGAAAATTCGACCGATGCCCTTGCTGCAGGGCTAATGAACTTGAACGAGCGCGAGAATTCGAAATGGCACGAATGATGACTTGCACCGTGCTCGTGATGCGGAGCGTTCCGAATTTGCCGTTGCTCTTGATGCAGAGCAAAAGAAAACACTTAGCACGCACGGATCCGGCTCAAAGGACCAAAAATGTGAGAAAACCTCACGAATGTTCGTATAAGGTGTACAACTCGTTTTCTTTCCCGATATTAGAATAATTTGTGTCGGTTATGGAAATAAATGCGACTCGTTCAAATGTCCGTTTGCTACTGTATATTCAATTGTCAAGAGTTCATTACATAATTCATTTTGAGTTCATTCTGTTATCCTTATCTATGCCTATGAGTTCATTTCCTATCCTATTTCTAAATTGAGTTCGAATTTCGAATTCGAACTAATAAATTTAAATGATCAATCTCCAACAGACCCGTTTTGAGACTTTTTCATCGCCAAGATCCTTATTATTGTGTTCCAGGGCTTTGGTTTGGTTATTCAAGAAGCCTCAATGATATAAGAACGATAATGGTTGACCTTGCATTTTCGTCAAAATTTCAACCAGGGCCATATGGATGGATGGGAAAGTTGGACCTTCCTTCAAATGGCCATAACTTCGTAACCATGTGTCCTAGCGAGACGATTAAGACAGTTTTGGGAAGGTATTGAAGTGGTTTTCTAAAGCCGCACATGAGTTCTACGATTAAACACACGGATAGTCTTGTAAATGGGCTCTAAATGCATTTTCCTCGGGAAAACCTATCAATTTTAGCATGCGTATATAGTGCACTATGACCCATTTTGAGACTTTTTCATCGCCAAGATCCTTATTATTGTGTTCCAGGGCTTTGGTTTGGTTATTCAAGAAGCCTCAATGATATAAGAACGATAATGGTTGACCTTGCATTTTCGTCAAAATTTCAACCATGGCCATATGGATGGATGGGAAAGTTGGACCTTCCTTCAAATGGCCATAACTTCGTAACCATGTGTCCTAGCGAGACGATTAAGACAGTTTTGGAAAGGTATTGAAGCGGTCTTCTAAAGCCGCACATGGGTTCTACGATTAAACTCACGGATAGTCTTGTAAATGGGCTCTGAATGCATTTTACTCGGGAAAACCTATCAATTTTAGCATGCGTATATAGTGCACTATGACCCATTTTGAGACTTTTTCATCGCCAAGATCCTTATTATTGTGTTCCAGGGCTTTGGTTTGGTTATTCAAGAAGCCTCAATGATATAAGAACGATAATGGTTGACCTTGCATTTTCGTCAAAATTTCAACCATGGCCATATGGATGGATGGGAAAGTTGGACCTTCCTTCAAATGGCCATAACTTCGTAACCATGTGTCCTAGCGAGACGATTAAGACAGTTTTGGAAAGGTATTGAAGTGGTCTTCTAAAGCCGCACATGAGTTCTACGATTAAACTCACGGATAGTCTTGTAAATGGCCTCTGAATGCATTTTACTCGGGAAAACCTATCAATTTTAGCATGCGTATATAGTGCACTATGACCCATTTTGAGACTTTTTCATCGCCAAGATCCTTATTATTGTGTTCCAGGGCTTTGGTTTGGTTATTCAAGAAGCCTCAATGATATAAGAACGATAATGGTTGACCTTGCATTTTCGTCAAAATTTCAACCATGGCCATATGGATGGATGGGAAAGTTGGACATTCCTTCAAATGGCCATAACTTCGTAACCATGTGTCCTAGCGAGACGATTAAGACAGTTTTGGAAAGGTATTGAAGCGGTATTCTAAAGCCGCACATGGGTTCTACGATTAAACTCACGGGTAGTCTTGTAAATGGGCTCTGAATGCATTTTACTCGGGAAAACCTATCAATTTTAGCATGCGTATATAGTGCACTATGACCCATTTTGAGACTTTTTCATCGCCAAGATCCTTATTATTGTGTTCCAGGGCTTTGGTTTGGTTATTCAAGAAGCCTCAATGATATAAGAACGATAATGGTTGACCTTGCATTTTCGTCAAAATTTCAACCATGGCCATATGGATGGATGGGAAAGTTGGACATTCCTTCAAATGGCCATAACTTCGTAACCATGTGTCCTAGCGAGACGATTAAGACAGTTTTGGAAAGGTATTGAAGCGGTCTTCTAAAGCCGCACATGGGTTCTACGATTAAACTCACGGATAGTCTTGTAAATGGGCTCTGAATGCATTTTACTCGGGAAAACCTATCAATTTTAGCATGCGTATATAGTGCACTATGACCCATTTTGAGACTTTTTCATCGCCAAGATCCTTATTATTGTGTTCCAGGGCTTTGGTTTGGTTATTCAAGAAGCCTCAATGATATAAGAACGATAATGGTTGACCTTGCATTTTCGTCAAAATTTCAACCATGGCCATATGGATGGATGGGAAAGTTGGACATTCCTTCAAATGGCCATAACTTGGTAACCATGTGTCCTAGCGAGACGATTAAGACAGTTTTGGAAAGGTATTGAAGCGGTCTTCTAAAGCCGCACATGGGTTCTACGATTAAACTCACGGATAGTCTTGTAAATGGGCTCTGAATGCATTTTACTCGGGAAAACCTATCAATTTAGCATGCGTATATAGTGCACTATGACCCATTTTGAGACTTTTTCATCGCCAAGATCCTTATTATTGTGTTCCAGGGCTTTGGTTTGGTTATTCAAGAAGCCTCAATGATATAAGAACGATAATGGTTGACCTTGCATTTTCGTCAAAATTTCAACCATGGCCATATGGATGGATGGGAAAGTTGGACATTCCTTCAAATGGCCATAACTTGGTAACCATGTGTCCTAGCGAGACGATTAAGACAGTTTTGGAAAGGTATTGAAGCGGTCTTCTAAAGCCGCACATGGGTTCTACGATTAAACTCACGGATAGTCTTGTAAATGGGCTCTAAATGCATTTTCCTCGGGAAAACCTATCAATTTTAGCATGCGTATATAGTGCACTATGACCCATTTTGAGACTTTTTCATCGTCAAGATCCTTATTATTGTGTTCCAGGGCTTTGATTTGGTTATTCAAGAAGCCTCAATGATATAAGAACGATAATGGTTGACCTTGCATTTTCGTCAAAATTTCAACCATGGTCATATGGAAGGATGGGAAAGTTGGACCTTCCTTCAAATGGCCATAACTTCGTAACCATGTGTCCTAGCGAGACGATTAAGACAGTTTTGGGAATGTATTGAAGTGGTTTTCTAAAGCCGCACATGAGTTCTACGATTAAACACACGGATAGTCTTGTAAATGGGCTCTGAATGCATTTTACTCGGGAAAACCTATCAATTTTTGCATGCGTATATAGTGCACTATGACCCATTTTGAGACTTTTTCATCGCCAAGATCCTTATTATTGTGTTCCAGGGCTTTGGTTTGGTTATTCAAGAAGCCTCAATGATATAAGAACGATAATGGTTGACCTTACATTTTCGTCAAAATTCAACCATGGCCATATGGATGGATGGGAAAGTTGGACATTCCTTCAAATGGCCATAACTTCGTAACCATGTGTCCTAGCGAGACGATTAAGACAGTTTTGGAAAGGTATTGAAGCGGTCTTCTAAAGCCGCACATGGGTTCTACGATTAAACTCACGGATAGTCTTGTAAATGGGCTCTGAATGCATTTTACTCGGGAAAACCTATCAATTTTAGCATGCGTATATAGTGCACTATGACCCATTTTGAGACTTTTTCATCGCCAAGATCCTTATTATTGTGTTCCAGGGCTTTGGTTTGGTTATTCAAGAAGCCTCTATGATATAAGAACGATAATGGTTGACCTTACATTTTCGTCAAAATTTCAACCATGGCCATATGGATGGATGGGAAAGTTGGACCTTCCTTCAAATGGCCATAACTTCGTAACCATGTGTCCTAGCGAGACGATTAAGACAGTTTTGGAAAGGTATTGAAGCGGTCTTCTAAAGCCGCACATGGGTTCTACGATTAAACTCACGGATAGTCTTGTAAATGGGCTCTGAATGCATTTTACTCGGGAAAAATGCAGCATGCGTATATAGTGCACTATGACCCATTTTGAGACTTTTTCATCGCCAAGATCCTTATTATTGTGTTCCAGGGCTTTGGTTTGGTTATTCAAGAAGCATCAATGATATAAGAACGATAATGGTTGACCTTGCATTTTCGTCAAAATTTCAACCATGGCCATATGGATGGAGGGGAAAGTTGGACATTCCTTCAAATGGCCATAACTTCGTAACCATGTGTCCTAGCGAAGAGAGTGATTCGAGCAGTCAAGCAGAGCAGTCAGAGTGAGTTTGCTCCGTAGTGAGAATACAAATTTTTGTTTAAAAATCGTTTAGAGTGACTCGAATTGGACTATAAAGCATTTATTACAGTTAATTTAAGCAATACAGTCGGAAAACAGTGTTTGCCGGCGAAAATTCGCAAAAAATAAGGAGCGGAAAATTTTCGTAAAGAATTGCAACAACAACAACAACAACAGTGAATGTGTGTCGCGAGTGTGCATAAAATTCCGGTCCAAGAGGGCCGGAAGTGGCCGGAAACGGTAGTGTTCGTGCCCGTGATCGAGTTTTTGCAAAAAACCGGACGAGAAACGGACGAAAATCGCCGAAAAACAACGTGGTAAAAAAAGTGTCGGGGGTGCTACCGCCGGGGCACGTGCGTCCAGGAAACGGAGTTAAATAGAAAATCTCCAATAACTTTGTGAGTTTTGCTCGGATTTGTGTGCGCTTTTCACCGTTGTGTTAGTTTTGATGTGCACAACAATATCCAATCGAAAAAGTAGTGAAAACCGTGAAATAAAAATTTTGACAGGTTTTGGTGACATCTGAGGGACAAGCACTACCCAGACGACAAATTTTGTTCGGGGAGCAGTTCCCAAGAAACAAAAAATTCGAAGTGACCGTTTCTACTCGAAAACTGCTCGAATCCATAAAAAGTGTGCAGAAAATTCTGGGAAGCCGTGTAGTGTCATCGGCATCTCGAATTTGCTCGATTCGATCGGTTTGAGCAGCTCGAAAACTGCTCGAATTTTTGAAAAGTTCTTAAAATTTGGGAAATCGTTCAGAAAATTCGGAGAAGCTGAGGAGTGTTGTCAGCAGCCCGAATCTGGTCGACTGGACAAGTTCGAGCAGCTCAAAAATGCTCGAGTTTCCGGTTTTTAGTTGAGGTACGTGGAAAAAAAAATCGGAAACGACAAGTGGAATTACGAAAAGGCTTCCACCATGTCCACGAATCGTATCCTGCGCCCGAGGTCGGGATCAATCGACGCCAGACCACCGGTGATTACGAAGCCAATCGTAGTGCTGACCAAGCCGACGGAGGGGCAGACCACAGCCACGAGTGGTGCTGCTGGTACAAGTGGTATCGGCATGCCCACAGCAGCGATGGTGCCACAGCAGTCCATGGAAAGACTCGTCGAGCGTTTGGAGAATGAGTTGTCTCTTCTCCGAGCTCAACTCATGGAGCAGGCGGAACAGTTCAGGAAAGACATCGCGGCGATGCAGGAGTACCATCGCAAGGAGGTGATGCACCTGCGAGAGGAGAACCGCAAGGAGCGCCTGGAGCGGGAGAAGGTCTCTGGGCTGCTGGAGCAACTGGTTGCTACGCAATCGCAGCGTCAGCAGCAGCAGCAGCAGCCGCTGCCACAACAACGAGCTGGTGCGGCGACGGCTACGGTGGCGTCGTCTCCGGATCAGGAGCAGGAAGGCGGCTCCTGGGCTGAGGTGGTGCGCCGTAAACCGGCTCGCCAGAAGGCGACACAGCGGCAACAGCAACGCCCGCAGGAGGTGCAGCCGCAGACGAATCAGCCGAGTTACAGAGGGGCTGGGCAGAACCAGCAGCAGTGGCAGCTGAGGGGTCAGCTGTTGCGCAACCAGAGACAGCAACAACCACGCACGACGACGACATCAGCGGCAAAGAAGGCACGGAAGCGGCCTGACACCATTGTGGTGACGCCAGCGGAGGGTGTCAGTTTTTCTGACATGTACAAGACAATCCGCAGAAGCCCTCTGCTCGACGATTTGCAGGAAAAAATTGGCGTCGGAAAGCGGACGCCAAAGGACACCATGCGACTTCCGATCAGCCGCGACGTGGACAGCGCGGAACTGTGCCAACGCATCCGCGTTGCCATAGGAGAAAAGGGAGTTGCGATCGTTCGCACAGAGATGGCCCAGGTGATGGTCACTAACATCGACTCCCTGGCGGACGAGGATCAGCTGCGTCAGGCAATGCTGACGGCGCTGGGCAAAGAGCATGTTGAGGCCACCATCGACATGTGGGAGCGGCGAGACGGCACGAAACGTGCCCGCGTCACTCTGCCTCGGTCGGAAGCGGAGTATCTGGCCGGGAAGCGCCTAATCCTGGGGTACACCTCATGCTGCGTGTGGGAGGTCCCGAAAGCGTCGTTGGCGGAGAAGCGGTGCTTCCGGTGCCTGGAACGTGGCCACTTCGCCGGGCAATGCTCGGGGGAGGACCGCACCAGGGTCTGCATCCGGTGTGGCGTGGAAGGCCACAAAGCAGTAACCTGCATCGGTAAAGTTCGATGTCTGAAGTGTGGCGGCCCGCACCCGATTGCCTCCGCCTCGTGCAATGCTACAGCCCAACAATGATTGAAGTGCTGCAGATTAACATCGGGAAAAGCAGGAGCGCCCAAGATCTTGCGCTCCAGCGAATGAGAGAGGAAGGCGTAGACGTGATGCTTGTGACGGAGTTATACTCAGTGCCGGTTAACAACGGCAATTGGGCGTCTGATGAGGAACTGAAGGTAGCGATTGTCTCCAGCGGCCAGCGGTTCCCCATCCAGCGGGTGCGAAGCGTCCAGCATCCCGGAATTGTGGCGGCCGAGGTAGCTGGTATCGTGTTCATATGCTGCTATATTCCTCCATCGGTCGGCCTCCCGGACTTCGAGCGGCAGATGGACCGGGTGGAGGTGCTAGCGAGGGGTCACCCTTGTGTCGTCTTAGCCGGTGACTTCAACGCATGGCACGGTGCCTGGGGGAGTGAGCGGGCCAACCTTAAGGGTGAGGCACTCCTCCAGACGGCGACGAGCCTCGGATTGGAGGTCCTGAACAGCGGTACGGAGCCGACGTTCCTGGGCAGGGGCGTAGCTCGGCCCAGCAGGGTGGACGTTGCCTTCGCAAGTCCATCGCTCTGCCGACCGGATGGAGCAGCGGAGATCATCAGCTCCTGGCGGACCCTTGCCAGCTACTCCTACAGCGACCACTGTTACATACGGTTTGCGGTCAGGCAACAGCTTCGAGCTGGTCAGCGGCCCGGACGGGGCATTCAACGGCTGGAAGGCGTTGAAGTACGGGAGGCGGGTACTCGCTGGCGAACTCGCCAGTTTTGTCCCCATACTTTCAAGCTAGCACTTGAGGCAACCTGCTTTGCAGATCGCGTAACAGATGCGACAAGCCTGGGAAGAGCGCTTACAGAGGCCTGCGATGCTACCATGGAGAGAATCTGGCACTCTCAGCAGCGGAAGAGCTGCAACGTCTATTGGTGGACCCCTGCCATTGGGGAGCTGACCGAGCGTTGTCGGTTGGCCCGAGAAAGGCAGAGCATGGCCTCGGACGAAACATCAGTCGAGCTGGCTTCGGAGGAGCACCAGGAGGCGCGTGCTGCCTTAAGGGCGGCAATTAAGGCCAGCAAAGCGCAGCAGTTCGACGAGTGGCTGCGGGCCTTAGCTGCGGACGAGACGGGACAGTGGTTCCGGCAGGTCCTTCTGCGGTTTCGGGGCAGCTGGACGGCGCGAGAACGGGATCCAGCGGTGCTGCAGCGGATCGTGGAGGAGCTGTTTCCGGAGCATCCCCCGGTAGAGTGGCCGGACGTCGAGCCTTCGGAAGGGGACACTTCAGTCCGTCCGATCAGTCGCCCGGAGTTACAGGTGATAGCGAGCGAGCTGCATCCGCGGAAAGCGCCTGGCCTGGATGGTGTGCCAAACGCTGCTGTGACGGCTGCCATCCTCAAGTATCCAGAGTCCTTTGTCGGTATCTTCCAGAGATGCCTGGACACGGGCGTTATTCCGCGCGAGTGGAAAAAGCAAAAGTTGGTGCTGCTGCCTAAACCAGGGAAGCCACCGGGTGACGCGTCATCTTGTCGCCCGATCTGCCTGATTAACAATTCAGCGAAGGTGTTCGAGCGGACGATACTAGACAGGCTGAATAAGCATCTCGAGGATCCGGAGTCGCCTCAGCTAGCGGAGAACCAGTTCGGCTTCCGGAAACATCGAAGCACCTTGCAGGCGATTCAGATGGTGGTGGAAGCAGGCGAGCGCGCGATGTCCTTCGGCAGGACGAACCAGCGGGACAAACGCTGCTTGATGGTTGTGGCGTTGGACGTAAAGAACGCCTTTAACTCTGCCAGCTGGCAGGCGATAGCGATGGCCCTGCGCGAGAAAGGCGTCCCAGCGCAGCTGCAACGCCTTCTCCGCGATTATTTTACCGACAGGGAGTTGGTGTATGACACCCATGATGGCCCGGTGTCACGTCGGGTAACGGCAGGCGTTCCACAGGGGTCAATCCTTGGCCCGACCCTGTGGAACGTCATGTACGACGGCGTGCTGCGTATCCAGCTCCCCGAAGGGGCCAGTGTAGTCGGCTTTGCGGACGACATCGCCGTACTGGCAGAGGGCTGCACACCAGAGGAGGCGGCGACGGTTGCCGAGAGAGCGATCGACGCGGTGATGGGGTGGCTCGAGGAACGTCATCTTAGTCTCGCCCCCCACAAGACCGAGGCGGTCTTAATCTCGAGCCTGCGACGAGGACGAATGGAGGTTCCGGTACGCGTCGGCGAGGTGACCTGCATGACTAGGAGGTCGATTCGATACCTGGGCGTCCAGCTTCATGAGAAGCTATCGTGGAGACCGCATGTGGAAGCGGCCGCGGACAAGGCCCTCCGTGCGGTGGCGGCTGTCACCTCGGTGATGAGGAATCACAGCGGCCCCCAGGTGGCCAAGCGGCGGTTGCTTGCTGGAGTGGCTGAGTCCGTCATCCGCTACGCCTCGCCCATCTGGGCCAAGGCAACGGACCTGCAGTGGTGTCGGAGGAAACTCGCCCAAGTCCAGAGACCGCTGGCTCGTGGGGTGACGAGTTCGTTCCGCTCAGTATCCTACAAGGTGGCAGTGGTGATGGCCGGTCTGGTACCCTACCACCTAATCATCAAAGAGGACGCAAGGTGTCACAGTCGGCTGTTGGCCGAACCTGACACCAGCAGGAAGGAGGTACGAGCGACGGAGCGAGCGGCCACGATGACTGAGTGGCAGGACGAGTGGGACCGTGCGGCGGCAACACCATCGGCCAGCCGCTACTTGACGTGGGCGCACAGGATGATTCCCGACGTGCATCGGTGGATGGGACGGAGGCATGGAGAGGTGGACTTCCATCTCTCGCAGGTGCTCAGCGGACATGGATTCTTCCACGAGTACCTGAGCGTCTGCGGGTTTGCCTCGTCCCCGGAGTGTCCACGATGTGCAGGGTCGGTCGAGTCAGTGGCCCACGTCATGTTCGAGTGCCCAGTTTTCGACGATACGCGACGCGAGCTGTTGGGCTGGGGGACACCCGAAGCAGTCCGTCAAGACAACATCGCTGAGAAGCTGCTGGAGAGTGCGGAGTCTTGGAATCGCATTCAAAGAGCAGCGAAGACCATCACTACAGTGTTGCAGCAGCTGTGGCGGGACGAGGAAGCGCTCGCCAACGGGCGAACTGAGGCGGCTATCGCGGAAGACGATGAGGTTGCACTCGAAAGTGTGGCCTCACTCTTCGGCGAGGAGATGGGGGACGACGCGATAAGGGACGTCACGCGGCGCGTAAACGAGTTTCGAGCTTCGCGACAGCGGTCTGCCCGCAACAGACGGCGTCGCGGCAGAGCCGACGACCGGGCAAGAGTGCGTCTGGCGGCAGACGTCAGAGCAGCGCTGGAAGCCCGCGACGACGAGATTCTGCGGGCGGCAGCAGAGGCGGAGCGCGAAAGCCGGGCTCCCCCTCCAATTCCTCGGAGAAGCAGGGGAAGACCACCTTCACCGGAGACGGTGAGGGCTCGGCGTGAACGTCGCCTGTTTATGCAGCGAGCGTGGAGAGCGCGAGTACAAGAGATGGGTCCGTCAACAACGCGCCGTCGTCGGTCCACTCGAACAGAGGCGGATATAATTCGTGCACGACGGAACCGACGCGAAAATGAGAGACGCCGTCGAGCATTGGCTGCAGGTCGGCGTTGGACGCCCGCGGAGGAGGCTTCCACTAGAGAAGCGGAATTATCAGGCCGTTGAGAAGAGTGGAATTTACAACGACTGAGGTTAGGAAAGAGGGAGTCATGCGGATTCAGGAAGCGTTCTTTGAGAAAAAAAACAAGGGGAAAGAAAAAACAATGAACTTATAAATAATTGGCATAGCGACATCCGAAAGGACGGAAATACGTACGGCAAATCCCTGGCGGGCGACACCCTACGTTAAGAGTGTAGGTTTGACGTCGTTGTTTTTATATGAAATAAAACCTGCAATTATTTAAAAAAAAAATGTGTCCTAGCGAGACGATTAAGACAGTTTTGGAAAGGTATTGAAGCGGTCTTCTAAAGCCGCACATGGGTTCTACGATTAAACTCACGGATAGTCTTGTAAATGGGCTCTGAATGCATTTTACTCGGGAAAACCTATCAATTTTAGCATGCGTATATAGTGCACTATGACCCATTTTGAGACTTTTTCATCGCCAAGATCCTTATTATTGTGTTCCAGGGCTTTGGTTTGGTTATTCAAGAAGCCTCAATGATATAAGAACGATAATGGTTGACCTTGCATTTTCGTCAAAATTTCAACCATGGCCATATGGATGGAGGGAAAGTTGGACATTCCTTCAAATGGCCATAACTTCGTAACCATGTGTCCTAGCGAGACGATTAAGACAGTTTTGGAAAGGTATTGAAGCGGTCTTCTAAAGCCGCACATGGGTTCTACGATTAAACTCACGGATAGTCTTGTAAATGGGCTCTGAATGCATTTTACTCGGGAAAACCTATCAATTTTAGCATGCGTATATAGTGCACTATGACCCATTTTGAGACTTTTTCATCGCCAAGATCCTTATTATTGTGTTCCAGGGCTTTGGTTTGGTTATTCAAGAAGCCTCAATGATATAAGAACGATAATGGTTGACCTTGCATTTTCGTCAAAATTTCAACCATGGCCATATGGATGGATGGGAAAGTTGGACATTCCTTCAAATGGCCATAACTTCGTAACCATGTGTCCTAGCGAGACGATTAAGACAGTTTTGGAAAGGTATTGAAGCGGTCTTCTAAAGCCGCACATGGGTTCTACGATTAAACTCACGGATAGTCTTGTAAATGGGCTCTGAATGCATTTTACTCGGGAAAACCTATCAATTTTAGCATGCGTATATAGTGCACTATGACCCATTTTGAGACTTTTTCATCGCCAAGATCCTTATTATTGTGTTCCAGGGCTTTGGTTTGGTTATTCAAGAAGCCTCAATGATATAAGAACGATAATGGTTGACCTTGCATTTTCGTCAAAATTTCAACCATGGCCATATGGATGGATGGGAAAGTTGGACATTCCTTCAAATGGCCATAACTTCGTAACCATGTGTCCTAGCGAGACGATTAAGACAGTTTTGGAAAGGTATTGAAGCGGTCTTTTAAAGCCGCACATGGGTTCTACGATTAAACTCACGGATAGTCTTGTAAATGGGCTCTGAATGCATTTTACTCGGGAAAACCTATCAATTTTAGCATGCGTATATAGTGCACTATGACCCATTTTGAGACTTTTTCATCGCCAAGATCCTTATTATTGTGTTCCAGGGCTTTGGTTTGGTTATTCAAGAAGCCTCAATGATATAAGAACGATAATGGTTGACCTTGCATTTTCGTCAAAATTTCAACCATGGCCATATGGATGGATGGGAAAGTTGGACATTCCTTCAAATGGCCATAACTTCGTAACCATGTGTCCTAGCGAGACGATTAAGACAGTTTTGGAAAGGTATTGAAGCGGTCTTTTAAAGCCGCACATGGGTTCTACGATTAAACTCACGGATAGTCTTGTAAATGGGCTCTGAATGCATTTTACTCGGGAAAACCTATCAATTTTAGCATGCGTATATAGTGCACTATGACCCATTTTGAGACTTTTTCATCGCCAAGATCCTTATTATTGTGTTCCAGGGCTTTGGTTTGGTTATTCAAGAAGCCTCAATGATATAAGAACGATAATGGTTGACCTTGCATTTTCGTCAAAATTTCAACCATGGCCATATGGATGGATGGGAAAGTTGGACATTCCTTCAAATGGCCATAACTTCGTAACCATGTGTCCTAGCGAGACGATTAAGACAGTTTTGGAAAGGTATTGAAGCGGTCTTTTAAAGCCGCACATGGGTTCTACGATTAAACTCACGGATAGTCTTGTAAATGGGCTCTGAATGCATTTTACTCGGGAAAACCTATCAATTTTAGCATGCGTATATAGTGCACTATGACCCATTTTGAGACTTTTCATCGCCAAGATCCTTATTATTGTGTTCCAGGGCTTTGGTTTGGTTATTCAAGAAGCCTCAATGATATAAGAACGATAATGGTTGACCTTGCATTTTCGTCAAAATTTCAACCATGGCCATATGGATGGATGGAAAGTTGGACATTCCTTCAAATGGCCATAACTTCGTAACCATGTGTCCTAGCGAGACGATTAAGACAGTTTTGGAAAGGTATTGAAGCGGTCTTTTAAAGCCGCACATGGGTTCTACGATTAAACTCACGGATAGTCTTGTAAATGGCCTCTGAATGCATTTTACTCGGGAAAACCTATCAATTTTAGCATGCGTATATAGTGCACTATGACCCATTTTGAGACTTTTTCATCGCCAAGATCCTTATTATTGTGTTCCAGGGCTTTGGTTTGGTTATTCAAGAAGCCTCAATGATATAAGAACGATAATGGTTGACCTTGCATTTTCGTCAAAATTTCAACCATGGCCATATGGATGGATGGGAAAGTTGGACATTCCTTCAAATGGCCATAACTTCGTAACCATGTGTCCTAGCGAGACGATTAAGACAGTTTTGGAAAGGTATTGAAGCGGTCTTCTAAAGCCGCACATGGGTTCTACGATTAAACTCACGGATAGTCTTGTAAATGGGCTCTGAATGCATTTTACTCGGGAAAACCTATCAATTTTAGCATGCGTATATAGTGCACTATGACCCATTTTGAGACTTTTTCATCGCCAAGATCCTTATTATTGTGTTCCAGGGCTTTGGTTTGGTTATTCAAGAAGCCTCAATGATATAAGAACGATAATGGTTGACCTTGCATTTTCGTCAAAATTTCAACCATGGCCATATGGATGGATGGGAAAGTTGGACATTCCTTCAAATGGCCATAACTTCGTAACCATGTGTCCTAGCGAGACGATTAAGACAGTTTTGGAAAGGTATTGAAGCGGTCTTCTAAAGCCGCACATGGGTTCTACGATTAAACTCACGGATAGTCTTGTAAATGGGCTCTGAATGCATTTTACTCGGGAAAACCTATCAATTTTAGCATGCGTATATAGTGCACTATGACCCATTTTGAGACTTTTTCATCGCCAAGATCCTTATTATTGTGTTCCAGGGCTTTGGTTTGGTTATTCAAGAAGCCTCAATGATATAAGAACGATAATGGTTGACCTTGCATTTTCGTCAAAATTTCAACCATGGCCATATGGATGGATGGGAAAGTTGGACATTCCTTCAAATGGCCATAACTTCGTAACCATGTGTCCTAGCGAGACGATTAAGACAGTTTTGGAAAGGTATTGAAGCGGTCTTCTAAAGCCGCACATGGGTTCTACGATTAAACTCACGGATAGTCTTGTAAATGGGCTCTGAATGCATTTTACTCGGGAAAACCTATCAATTTTAGCATGCGTATATAGTGCACTATGACCCATTTTGAGACTTTTTCATCGCCAAGATCCTTATTATTGTGTTCCAGGGCTTTGGTTTGGTTATTCAAGAAGCCTCAATGATATAAGAACGATAATGGTTGACCTTGCATTTTCGTCAAAATTTCAACCATGGCCATATGGATGGATGGGAAAGTTGGACATTCCTTCAAATGGCCATAACTTCGTAACCATGTGTCCTAGCGAGACGATTAAGACAGTTTTGGAAAGGTATTGAAGCGGTCTTCTAAAGCCGCACATGGGTTCTACGATTAAACTCACGGGTAGTCTTGTAAATGGGCTCTGAATGCATTTTACTCGGGAAAACCTATCAATTTTAGCATGCGTATATAGTGCACTATGACCCATTTTGAGACTTTTTCATCGCCAAGATCCTTATTATTGTGTTCCAGGGCTTTGGTTTGGTTATTCAAGAAGCCTCAATGATATAAGAACGATAATGGTTGACCTTGCATTTTCGTCAAAATTTCAACCATGGCCATATGGATGGATGGGAAAGTTGGACATTCCTTCAAATGGCCATAACTTCGTAACCATGTGTCCTAGCGAGACGATTAAGACAGTTTTGGAAAGGTATTGAAGCGGTCTTCTAAAGCCGCACATGGGTTCTACGATTAAACTCACGGATAGTCTTGTAAATGGGCTCTGAATGCATTTTACTCGGGAAAACCTATCAATTTTAGCATGCGTATATAGTGCACTATGACCCATTTTGAGACTTTTTCATCGCCAAGATCCTTATTATTGTGTTCCAGGGCTTTGGTTTGGTTATTCAAGAAGCCTCAATGATATAAGAACGATAATGGTTGACCTTGCATTTTCGTCAAAATTTCAACCATGGCCATATGGATGGATGGGAAAGTTGGACATTCCTTCAAATGGCCATAACTTCGTAACCATGTGTCCTAGCGAGACGATTAAGACAGTTTTGGAAAGGTATTGAAGCGGTCTTCTAAAGCCGCACATGGGTTCTACGATTAAACTCACGGGTAGTCTTGTAAATGGGCTCTGAATGCATTTTACTCGGGAAAACCTATCAATTTTAGCATGCGTATATAGTGCACTATGACCCATTTTGAGACTTTTTCATCGCCAAGATCCTTATTATTGTGTTCCAGGGCTTTGGTTTGGTTATTCAAGAAGCCTCAATGATATAAGAACGATAATGGTTGACCTTGCATTTTCGTCAAAATTTCAACCATGGCCATATGGATGGATGGGAAAGTTGGACATTCCTTCAAATGGCCATAACTTCGTAACCATGTGTCCTAGCGAGACGATTAAGACAGTTTTGGAAAGGTATTGAAGCGGTCTTCTAAAGCCGCACATGGGTTCTACGATTAAACTCACGGGTAGTCTTGTAAATGGGCTCTGAATGCATTTTACTCGGGAAAACCTATCAATTTTAGCATGCGTATATAGTGCACTATGACCCATTTTGAGACTTTTTCATCGCCAAGATCCTTATTATTGTGTTCCAGGGCTTTGGTTTGGTTATTCAAGAAGCCTCAATGATATAAGAACGATAATGGTTGACCTTGCATTTTCGTCAAAATTTCAACCATGGCCATATGGATGGATGGGAAAGTTGGACATTCCTTCAAATGGCCATAACTTCGTAACCATGTGTCCTAGCGAGACGATTAAGACAGTTTTGGAAAGGTATTGAAGCGGTCTTCTAAAGCCGCACATGGGTTCTACGATTAAACTCACGGATAGTCTTGTAAATGGGCTCTGAATGCATTTTACTCGGGAAAACCTATCAATTTTAGCATGCGTATATAGTGCACTATGACCCATTTTGAGACTTTTTCATCGCCAAGATCCTTATTATTGTGTTCCAGGGCTTTGGTTTGGTTATTCAAGAAGCCTCAATGATATAAGAACGATAATGGTTGACCTTGCATTTTCGTCAAAATTTCAACCATGGCCATATGGATGGATGGGAAAGTTGGACATTCCTTCAAATGGCCATAACTTCGTAACCATGTGTCCTAGCGAGACGATTAAGACAGTTTTGGAAAGGTATTGAAGCGGTCTTCTAAAGCCGCACATGGGTTCTACGATTAAACTCACGGATAGTCTTGTAAATGGGCTCTGAATGCATTTTACTCGGGAAAACCTATCAATTTTAGCATGCGTATATAGTGCACTATGACCCATTTTGAGACTTTTTCATCGCCAAGATCCTTATTATTGTGTTCCAGGGCTTTGGTTTGGTTATTCAAGAAGCCTCAATGATATAAGAACGATAATGGTTGACCTTGCATTTTCGTCAAAATTTCAACCATGGCCATATGGATGGATGGGAAAGTTGGACATTCCTTCAAATGGCCATAACTTCGTAACCATGTGTCCTAGCGAGACGATTAAGACAGTTTTGGAAAGGTATTGAAGCGGTCTTCTAAAGCCGCACATGGGTTCTACGATTAAACTCACGGATAGTCTAGTAAATGGGCTCTGAATGCATTTTACTCGGGAAAACCTATCAATTTTAGCATGCGTATATAGTGCACTATGACCCATTTTGAGACTTTTTCATCGCCAAGATCCTTATTATTGTGTTCCAGGGCTTTGGTTTGGTTATTCAAGAAGCCTCAATGATATAAGAACGATAATGGTTGACCTTGCATTTTCGTCAAAATTTCAACCATGGCCATATGGATGGATGGGAAAGTTGGACATTCCTTCAAATGGCCATAACTTCGTAACCATGTGTCCTAGCGAGACGATTAAGACAGTTTTGGAAAGGTATTGAAGCGGTCTTTTAAAGCCGCACATGGGTTCTACGATTAAACTCACGGATAGTCTTGTAAATGGGCTCTGAATGCATTTTACTCGGGAAAACCTATCAATTTTAGCATGCGTATATAGTGCACTATGACCCATTTTGAGACTTTTTCATCGCCAAGATCCTTATTATTGTGTTCCAGGGCTTTGGTTTGGTTATTCAAGAAGCCTCAATGATATAAGAACGATAATGGTTGACCTTGCATTTTCGTCAAAATTTCAACCATGGCCATATGGATGGATGGGAAAGTTGGACATTCCTTCAAATGGCCATAACTTCGTAACCATGTGTCCTAGCGAGACGATTAAGACAGTTTTGGAAAGGTATTGAAGCGGTCTTCTAAAGCCGTACATGGGTTCTACGATTAAACTCACGGATAGTCTTGTAAATGGCCTCTGAATGCATTTTACTCGGGAAAACCTATCAATTTTAGCATGCGTATATAGTGCACTATGACCCATTTTGAGACTTTTTCATCGCCAAGATCCTTATTATTGTGTTCCAGGGCTTTGGTTTGGTTATTCAAGAAGCCTCAATGATATAAGAACGATAATGGTTGACCTTGCATTTTCGTCAAAATTTCAACCATGGCCATATGGATGGATGGGAAAGTTGGACATTCCTTCAAATGGCCATAACTTCGTAACCATGTGTCCTAGCGAGACGATTAAGACAGTTTTGGAAAGGTATTGAAGCGGTCTTCTAAAGCCGCACATGGGTTCTACGATTAAACTCACGGATAGTCTTGTAAATGGGCTCTGAATGCATTTTACTCGGGAAAACCTATCAATTTTAGCATGCGTATATAGTGCACTATGACCCATTTTGAGACTTTTTCATCGCCAAGATCCTTATTATTGTGTTCCAGGGCTTTGGTTTGGTTATTCAAGAAGCCTCAATGATATAAGAACGATAATGGTTGACCTTGCATTTTCGTCAAAATTTCAACCATGGCCATATGGATGGATGGGAAAGTTGGACATTCCTTCAAATGGCCATAACTTCGTAACCATGTGTCCTAGCGAGACGATTAAGACAGTTTTGGAAAGGTATTGAAGCGGTCTTCTAAAGCCGCACATGGGTTCTACGATTAAACTCACGGATAGTCTTGTAAATGGGCTCTGAATGCATTTTACTCGGGAAAACCTATCAATTTTAGCATGCGTATATAGTGCACTATGACCCATTTTGAGACTTTTTCATCGCCAAGATCCTTATTATTGTGTTCCAGGGCTTTGGTTTGGTTATTCAAGAAGCCTCAATGATATAAGAACGATAATGGTTGACCTTGCATTTTCGTCAAAATTTCAACCATGGCCATATGGATGGATGGGAAAGTTGGACATTCCTTCAAATGGCCATAACTTCGTAACCATGTGTCCTAGCGAGACGATTAAGACAGTTTTGGAAAGGTATTGAAGCGGTCTTCTAAAGCCGCACATGGGTTCTACGATTAAACTCACGGGTAGTCTTGTAAATGGGCTCTGAATGCATTTTACTCGGGAAAACCTATCAATTTTAGCATGCGTATATAGTGCACTATGACCCATTTTGAGACTTTTTCATCGCCAAGATCCTTATTATTGTGTTCCAGGGCTTTGGTTTGGTTATTCAAGAAGCCTCAATGATATAAGAACGATAATGGTTGACCTTGCATTTTCGTCAAAATTTCAACCATGGCCATATGGATGGATGGGAAAGTTGGACATTCCTTCAAATGGCCATAACTTCGTAACCATGTGTCCTAGCGAGACGATTAAGACAGTTTTGGAAAGGTATTGAAGCGGTCTTCTAAAGCCGCACATGGGTTCTACGATTAAACTCACGGGTAGTCTTGTAAATGGGCTCTGAATGCATTTTACTCGGGAAAACCTATCAATTTTAGCATGCGTATATAGTGCACTATGACCCATTTTGAGACTTTTTCATCGCCAAGATCCTTATTATTGTGTTCCAGGGCTTTGGTTTGGTTATTCAAGAAGCCTCAATGATATAAGAACGATAATGGTTGACCTTGCATTTTCGTCAAAATTTCAACCATGGCCATATGGATGGATGGGAAAGTTGGACATTCCTTCAAATGGCCATAACTTCGTAACCATGTGTCCTAGCGAGACGATTAAGACAGTTTTGGAAAGGTATTGAAGCGGTCTTCTAAAGCCGCACATGGGTTCTACGATTAAACTCACGGATAGTCTTGTAAATGGGCTCTGAATGCATTTTACTCGGGAAAACCTATCAATTTTAGCATGCGTATATAGTGCACTATGACCCATTTTGAGACTTTTTCATCGCCAAGATCCTTATTATTGTGTTCCAGGGCTTTGGTTTGGTTATTCAAGAAGCCTCAATGATATAAGAACGATAATGGTTGACCTTGCATTTTCGTCAAAATTTCAACCATGGCCATATGGATGGATGGGAAAGTTGGACATTCCTTCAAATGGCCATAACTTCGTAACCATGTGTCCTAGCGAGACGATTAAGACAGTTTTGGAAAGGTATTGAAGCGGTCTTCTAAAGCCGCACATGGGTTCTACGATTAAACTCACGGATAGTCTTGTAAATGGGCTCTGAATGCATTTTACTCGGGAAAACCTATCAATTTTAGCATGCGTATATAGTGCACTATGACCCATTTTGAGACTTTTTCATCGCCAAGATCCTTATTATTGTGTTCCAGGGCTTTGGTTTGGTTATTCAAGAAGCCTCAATGATATAAGAACGATAATGGTTGACCTTGCATTTTCGTCAAAATTTCAACCATGGCCATATGGATGGATGGGAAAGTTGGACATTCCTTCAAATGGCCATAACTTCGTAACCATGTGTCCTAGCGAGACGATTAAGACAGTTTTGGAAAGGTATTGAAGCGGTCTTCTAAAGCCGCACATGGGTTCTACGATTAAACTCACGGGTAGTCTTGTAAATGGCCTCTGAATGCATTTTACTCGGGAAAACCTATCAATTTTAGCATGCGTATATAGTGCACTATGACCCATTTTGAGACTTTTTCATCGCCAAGATCCTTATTATTGTGTTCCAGGGCTTTGGTTTGGTTATTCAAGAAGCCTCAATGATATAAGAACGATAATGGTTGACCTTGCATTTTCGTCAAAATTTCAACCATGGCCATATGGATGGATGGGAAAGTTGGACATTCCTTCAAATGGCCATAACTTCGTAACCATGTGTCCTAGCGAGACGATTAAGACAGTTTTGGAAAGGTATTGAAGCGGTCTTCTAAAGCCGCACATGGGTTCTACGATTAAACTCACGGGTAGTCTTGTAAATGGGCTCTGAATGCATTTTACTCGGGAAAACCTATCAATTTTAGCATGCGTATATAGTGCACTATGACCCATTTTGAGACTTTTTCATCGCCAAGATCCTTATTATTGTGTTCCAGGGCTTTGGTTTGGTTATTCAAGAAGCCTCAATGATATAAGAACGATAATGGTTGACCTTGCATTTTCGTCAAAATTTCAACCATGGCCATATGGATGGATGGGAAAGTTGGACATTCCTTCAAATGGCCATAACTTCGTAACCATGTGTCCTAGCGAGACGATTAAGACAGTTTTGGAAAGGTATTGAAGCGGTCTTCTAAAGCCGCACATGGGTTCTACGATTAAACTCACGGATAGTCTTGTAAATGGGCTCTGAATGCATTTTACTCGGGAAAACCTATCAATTTTAGCATGCGTATATAGTGCACTATGACCCATTTTGAGACTTTTTCATCGCCAAGATCCTTATTATTGTGTTCCAGGGCTTTGGTTTGGTTATTCAAGAAGCCTCAATGATATAAGAACGATAATGGTTGACCTTGCATTTTCGTCAAAATTTCAACCATGGCCATATGGATGGATGGGAAAGTTGGACATTCCTTCAAATGGCCATAACTTCGTAACCATGTGTCCTAGCGAGACGATTAAGACAGTTTTGGAAAGGTATTGAAGCGGTCTTCTAAAGCCGCACATGGGTTCTACGATTAAACTCACGGATAGTCTTGTAAATGGCTCTGAATGCATTTTACTCGGGAAAACCTATCAATTTTAGCATGCGTATATAGTGCACTATGACCCATTTTGAGACTTTTTCATCGCCAAGATCCTTATTATTGTGTTCCAGGGCTTTGGTTTGGTTATTCAAGAAGCCTCAATGATATAAGAACGATAATGGTTGACCTTGCATTTTCGTCAAAATTTCAACCATGGCCATATGGATGGATGGGAAAGTTGGACATTCCTTCAAATGGCCATAACTTCGTAACCATGTGTCCTAGCGAGACGATTAAGACAGTTTTGGAAAGGTATTGAAGCGGTCTTCTAAAGCCGCACATGGGTTCTACGATTAAACTCACGGGTAGTCTTGTAAATGGGCTCTGAATGCATTTTACTCGGGAAAACCTATCAATTTTAGCATGCGTATATAGTGCACTATGACCCATTTTGAGACTTTTTCATCGCCAAGATCCTTATTATTGTGTTCCAGGGCTTTGGTTTGGTTATTCAAGAAGCCTCAATGATATAAGAACGATAATGGTTGACCTTGCATTTTCGTCAAAATTTCAACCATGGCCATATGGATGGATGGGAAAGTTGGACATTCCTTCAAATGGCCATAACTTCGTAACCATGTGTCCTAGCGAGACGATTAAGACAGTTTTGGAAAGGTATTGAAGCGGTCTTCTAAAGCCGCACATGGGTTCTACGATTAAACTCACGGGTAGTCTTGTAAATGGGCTCTGAATGCATTTTACTCGGGAAAACCTATCAATTTTAGCATGCGTATATAGTGCACTATGACCCATTTTGAGACTTTTTCATCGCCAAGATCCTTATTATTGTGTTCCAGGGCTTTGGTTTGGTTATTCAAGAAGCCTCAATGATATAAGAACGATAATGGTTGACCTTGCATTTTCGTCAAAATTTCAACCATGGCCATATGGATGGATGGGAAAGTTGGACATTCCTTCAAATGGCCATAACTTCGTAACCATGTGTCCTAGCGAGACGATTAAGACAGTTTTGGAAAGGTATTGAAGCGGTCTTCTAAAGCCGCACATGGGTTCTACGATTAAACTCACGGATAGTCTTGTAAATGGGCTCTGAATGCATTTTACTCGGGAAAACCTATCAATTTTAGCATGCGTATATAGTGCACTATGACCCATTTTGAGACTTTTTCATCGCCAAGATCCTTATTATTGTGTTCCAGGGCTTTGGTTTGGTTATTCAAGAAGCCTCAATGATATAAGAACGATAATGGTTGACCTTGCATTTTCGTCAAAATTTCAACCATGGCCATATGGATGGATGGGAAAGTTGGACATTCCTTCAAATGGCCATAACTTCGTAACCATGTGTCCTAGCGAGACGATTAAGACAGTTTTGGAAAGGTATTGAAGCGGTCTTCTAAAGCCGCACATGGGTTCTACGATTAAACTCACGGATAGTCTTGTAAATGGGCTCTGAATGCATTTTACTCGGGAAAACCTATCAATTTTAGCATGCGTATATAGTGCACTATGACCCATTTTGAGACTTTTTCATCGCCAAGATCCTTATTATTGTGTTCCAGGGCTTTGGTTTGGTTATTCAAGAAGCCTCAATGATATAAGAACGATAATGGTTGACCTTGCATTTTCGTCAAAATTTCAACCATGGCCATATGGATGGATGGGAAAGTTGGACATTCCTTCAAATGGCCATAACTTCGTAACCATGTGTCCTAGCGAGACGATTAAGACAGTTTTGGAAAGGTATTGAAGCGGTCTTCTAAAGCCGCACATGGGTTCTACGATTAAACTCACGGATAGTCTTGTAAATGGGCTCTGAATGCATTTTACTCGGGAAAACCTATCAATTTTAGCATGCGTATATAGTGCACTATGACCCATTTTGAGACTTTTTCATCGCCAAGATCCTTATTATTGTGTTCCAGGGCTTTGGTTTGGTTATTCAAGAAGCCTCAATGATATAAGAACGATAATGGTTGACCTTGCATTTTCGTCAAAATTTCAACCATGGCCATATGGATGGATGGGAAAGTTGGACATTCCTTCAAATGGCCATAACTTCGTAACCATGTGTCCTAGCGAGACGATTAAGACAGTTTTGGAAAGGTATTGAAGCGGTCTTCTAAAGCCGCACATGGGTTCTACGATTAAACTCACGGATAGTCTTGTAAATGGGCTCTGAATGCATTTTACTCGGGAAAACCTATCAATTTTAGCATGCGTATATAGTGCACTATGACCCATTTTGAGACTTTTTCATCGCCAAGATCCTTATTATTGTGTTCCAGGGCTTTGGTTTGGTTATTCAAGAAGCCTCAATGATATAAGAACGATAATGGTTGACCTTGCATTTTCGTCAAAATTTCAACCATGGCCATATGGATGGATGGGAAAGTTGGACATTCCTTCAAATGGCCATAACTTCGTAACCATGTGTCCTAGCGAGACGATTAAGACAGTTTTGGAAAGGTATTGAAGCGGTCTTCTAAAGCCGCACATGGGTTCTACGATTAAACTCACGGATAGTCTTGTAAATGGGCTCTGAATGCATTTTACTCGGGAAAACCTATCAATTTTAGCATGCGTATATAGTGCACTATGACCCATTTTGAGACTTTTTCATCGCCAAGATCCTTATTATTGTGTTCCAGGGCTTTGGTTTGGTTATTCAAGAAGCCTCAATGATATAAGAACGATAATGGTTGACCTTGCATTTTCGTCAAAATTTCAACCATGGCCATATGGATGGATGGGAAAGTTGGACATTCCTTCAAATGGCCATAACTTCGTAACCATGTGTCCTAGCGAGACGATTAAGACAGTTTTGGAAAGGTATTGAAGCGGTCTTCTAAAGCCGCACATGGGTTCTACGATTAAACTCACGGATAGTCTTGTAAATGGGCTCTGAATGCATTTTACTCGGGAAAACCTATCAATTTTAGCATGCGTATATAGTGCACTATGACCCATTTTGAGACTTTTTCATCGCCAAGATCCTTATTATTGTGTTCCAGGGCTTTGGTTTGGTTATTCAAGAAGCCTCAATGATATAAGAACGATAATGGTTGACCTTGCATTTTCGTCAAAATTTCAACCATGGCCATATGGATGGATGGGAAAGTTGGACATTCCTTCAAATGGCCATAACTTCGTAACCATGTGTCCTAGCGAGACGATTAAGACAGTTTTGGAAAGGTATTGAAGCGGTCTTCTAAAGCCGCACATGGGTTCTACGATTAAACTCACGGATAGTCTTGTAAATGGGCTCTGAATGCATTTTACTCGGGAAAACCTATCAATTTTAGCATGCGTATATAGTGCACTATGACCCATTTTGAGACTTTTTCATCGCCAAGATCCTTATTATTGTGTTCCAGGGCTTTGGTTTGGTTATTCAAGAAGCCTCAATGATATAAGAACGATAATGGTTGACCTTGCATTTTCGTCAAAATTTCAACCATGGCCATATGGATGGATGGGAAAGTTGGACATTCCTTCAAATGGCCATAACTTCGTAACCATGTGTCCTAGCGAGACGATTAAGACAGTTTTGGAAAGGTATTGAAGCGGTCTTCTAAAGCCGCACATGGGTTCTACGATTAAACTCACGGATAGTCTTGTAAATGGGCTCTGAATGCATTTTACTCGGGAAAACCTATCAATTTTAGCATGCGTATATAGTGCACTATGACCCATTTTGAGACTTTTTCATCGCCAAGATCCTTATTATTGTGTTCCAGGGCTTTGGTTTGGTTATTCAAGAAGCCTCAATGATATAAGAACGATAATGGTTGACCTTGCATTTTCGTCAAAATTTCAACCATGGCCATATGGATGGATGGGAAAGTTGGACATTCCTTCAAATGGCCATAACTTCGTAACCATGTGTCCTAGCGAGACGATTAAGACAGTTTTGGAAAGGTATTGAAGCGGTCTTCTAAAGCCGCACATGGGTTCTACGATTAAACTCACGGATAGTCTTGTAAATGGGCTCTGAATGCATTTTACTCGGGAAAACCTATCAATTTTAGCATGCGTATATAGTGCACTATGACCCATTTTGAGACTTTTTCATCGCCAAGATCCTTATTATTGTGTTCCAGGGCTTTGGTTTGGTTATTCAAGAAGCCTCAATGATATAAGAACGATAATGGTTGACCTTGCATTTTCGTCAAAATTTCAACCATGGCCATATGGATGGATGGGAAAGTTGGACATTCCTTCAAATGGCCATAACTTCGTAACCATGTGTCCTAGCGAGACGATTAAGACAGTTTTGGAAAGGTATTGAAGCGGTCTTCTAAAGCCGCACATGGGTTCTACGATTAAACTCACGGATAGTCTTGTAAATGGGCTCTGAATGCATTTTACTCGGGAAAACCTATCAATTTTAGCATGCGTATATAGTGCACTATGACCCATTTTGAGACTTTTTCATCGCCAAGATCCTTATTATTGTGTTCCAGGGCTTTGGTTTGGTTATTCAAGAAGCCTCAATGATATAAGAACGATAATGGTTGACCTTGCATTTTCGTCAAAATTTCAACCATGGCCATATGGATGGATGGGAAAGTTGGACATTCCTTCAAATGGCCATAACTTCGTAACCATGTGTCCTAGCGAGACGATTAAGACAGTTTTGGAAAGGTATTGAAGCGGTCTTCTAAAGCCGCACATGGGTTCTACGATTAAACTCACGGATAGTCTTGTAAATGGGCTCTGAATGCATTTTACTCGGGAAAACCTATCAATTTTAGCATGCGTATATAGTGCACTATGACCCATTTTGAGACTTTTTCATCGCCAAGATCCTTATTATTGTGTTCCAGGGCTTTGGTTTGGTTATTCAAGAAGCCTCAATGATATAAGAACGATAATGGTTGACCTTGCATTTTCGTCAAAATTTCAACCATGGCCATATGGATGGATGGGAAAGTTGGACATTCCTTCAAATGGCCATAACTTCGTAACCATGTGTCCTAGCGAGACGATTAAGACAGTTTTGGAAAGGTATTGAAGCGGTCTTCTAAAGCCGCACATGGGTTCTACGATTAAACTCACGGATAGTCTTGTAAATGGGCTCTGAATGCATTTTACTCGGGAAAACCTATCAATTTTAGCATGCGTATATAGTGCACTATGACCCATTTTGAGACTTTTTCATCGCCAAGATCCTTATTATTGTGTTCCAGGGCTTTGGTTTGGTTATTCAAGAAGCCTCAATGATATAAGAACGATAATGGTTGACCTTGCATTTTCGTCAAAATTTCAACCATGGCCATATGGATGGATGGGAAAGTTGGACATTCCTTCAAATGGCCATAACTTCGTAACCATGTGTCCTAGCGAGACGATTAAGACAGTTTTGGAAAGGTATTGAAGCGGTCTTCTAAAGCCGCACATGGGTTCTACGATTAAACTCACGGATAGTCTTGTAAATGGGCTCTGAATGCATTTTACTCGGGAAAACCTATCAATTTTAGCATGCGTATATAGTGCACTATGACCCATTTTGAGACTTTTTCATCGCCAAGATCCTTATTATTGTGTTCCAGGGCTTTGGTTTGGTTATTCAAGAAGCCTCAATGATATAAGAACGATAATGGTTGACCTTGCATTTTCGTCAAAATTTCAACCATGGCCATATGGATGGATGGGAAAGTTGGACATTCCTTCAAATGGCCATAACTTCGTAACCATGTGTCCTAGCGAGACGATTAAGACAGTTTTGGAAAGGTATTGAAGCGGTCTTCTAAAGCCGCACATGGGTTCTACGATTAAACTCACGGATAGTCTTGTAAATGGGCTCTGAATGCATTTTACTCGGGAAAACCTATCAATTTTAGCATGCGTATATAGTGCACTATGACCCATTTTGAGACTTTTTCATCGCCAAGATCCTTATTATTGTGTTCCAGGGCTTTGGTTTGGTTATTCAAGAAGCCTCAATGATATAAGAACGATAATGGTTGACCTTGCATTTTCGTCAAAATTTCAACCATGGCCATATGGATGGATGGGAAAGTTGGACATTCCTTCAAATGGCCATAACTTCGTAACCATGTGTCCTAGCGAGACGATTAAGACAGTTTTGGAAAGGTATTGAAGCGGTCTTCTAAAGCCGCACATGGGTTCTACGATTAAACTCACGGATAGTCTTGTAAATGGGCTCTGAATGCATTTTACTCGGGAAAACCTATCAATTTTAGCATGCGTATATAGTGCACTATGACCCATTTTGAGACTTTTTCATCGCCAAGATCCTTATTATTGTGTTCCAGGGCTTTGGTTTGGTTATTCAAGAAGCCTCAATGATATAAGAACGATAATGGTTGACCTTGCATTTTCGTCAAAATTTCAACCATGGCCATATGGATGGATGGGAAAGTTGGACATTCCTTCAAATGGCCATAACTTCGTAACCATGTGTCCTAGCGAGACGATTAAGACAGTTTTGGAAAGGTATTGAAGCGGTCTTCTAAAGCCGCACATGGGTTCTACGATTAAACTCACGGATAGTCTTGTAAATGGGCTCTGAATGCATTTTACTCGGGAAAACCTATCAATTTTAGCATGCGTATATAGTGCACTATGACCCATTTTGAGACTTTTTCATCGCCAAGATCCTTATTATTGTGTTCCAGGGCTTTGGTTTGGTTATTCAAGAAGCCTCAATGATATAAGAACGATAATGGTTGACCTTGCATTTTCGTCAAAATTTCAACCATGGCCATATGGATGGATGGGAAAGTTGGACATTCCTTCAAATGGCCATAACTTCGTAACCATGTGTCCTAGCGAGACGATTAAGACAGTTTTGGAAAGGTATTGAAGCGGTCTTCTAAAGCCGCACATGGGTTCTACGATTAAACTCACGGATAGTCTTGTAAATGGGCTCTGAATGCATTTTACTCGGGAAAACCTATCAATTTTAGCATGCGTATATAGTGCACTATGACCCATTTTGAGACTTTTTCATCGCCAAGATCCTTATTATTGTGTTCCAGGGCTTTGGTTTGGTTATTCAAGAAGCCTCAATGATATAAGAACGATAATGGTTGACCTTGCATTTTCGTCAAAATTTCAACCATGGCCATATGGATGGATGGGAAAGTTGGACATTCCTTCAAATGGCCATAACTTCGTAACCATGTGTCCTAGCGAGACGATTAAGACAGTTTTGGAAAGGTATTGAAGCGGTCTTCTAAAGCCGCACATGGGTTCTACGATTAAACTCACGGATAGTCTTGTAAATGGGCTCTGAATGCATTTTACTCGGGAAAACCTATCAATTTTAGCATGCGTATATAGTGCACTATGACCCATTTTGAGACTTTTTCATCGCCAAGATCCTTATTATTGTGTTCCAGGGCTTTGGTTTGGTTATTCAAGAAGCCTCAATGATATAAGAACGATAATGGTTGACCTTGCATTTTCGTCAAAATTTCAACCATGGCCATATGGATGGATGGGAAAGTTGGACATTCCTTCAAATGGCCATAACTTCGTAACCATGTGTCCTAGCGAGACGATTAAGACAGTTTTGGAAAGGTATTGAAGCGGTCTTCTAAAGCCGCACATGGGTTCTACGATTAAACTCACGGATAGTCTTGTAAATGGGCTCTGAATGCATTTTACTCGGGAAAACCTATCAATTTTAGCATGCGTATATAGTGCACTATGACCCATTTTGAGACTTTTTCATCGCCAAGATCCTTATTATTGTGTTCCAGGGCTTTGGTTTGGTTATTCAAGAAGCCTCAATGATATAAGAACGATAATGGTTGACCTTGCATTTTCGTCAAAATTTCAACCATGGCCATATGGATGGATGGGAAAGTTGGACATTCCTTCAAATGGCCATAACTTCGTAACCATGTGTCCTAGCGAGACGATTAAGACAGTTTTGGAAAGGTATTGAAGCGGTCTTCTAAAGCCGCACATGGGTTCTACGATTAAACTCACGGATAGTCTTGTAAATGGGCTCTGAATGCATTTTACTCGGGAAAACCTATCAATTTTAGCATGCGTATATAGTGCACTATGACCCATTTTGAGACTTTTTCATCGCCAAGATCCTTATTATTGTGTTCCAGGGCTTTGGTTTGGTTATTCAAGAAGCCTCAATGATATAAGAACGATAATGGTTGACCTTGCATTTTCGTCAAAATTTCAACCATGGCCATATGGATGGATGGGAAAGTTGGACATTCCTTCAAATGGCCATAACTTCGTAACCATGTGTCCTAGCGAGACGATTAAGACAGTTTTGGAAAGGTATTGAAGCGGTCTTCTAAAGCCGCACATGGGTTCTACGATTAAACTCACGGATAGTCTTGTAAATGGGCTCTGAATGCATTTTACTCGGGAAAACCTATCAATTTTAGCATGCGTATATAGTGCACTATGACCCATTTTGAGACTTTTTCATCGCCAAGATCCTTATTATTGTGTTCCAGGGCTTTGGTTTGGTTATTCAAGAAGCCTCAATGATATAAGAACGATAATGGTTGACCTTGCATTTTCGTCAAAATTTCAACCATGGCCATATGGATGGATGGGAAAGTTGGACATTCCTTCAAATGGCCATAACTTCGTAACCATGTGTCCTAGCGAGACGATTAAGACAGTTTTGGAAAGGTATTGAAGCGGTCTTCTAAAGCCGCACATGGGTTCTACGATTAAACTCACGGATAGTCTTGTAAATGGGCTCTGAATGCATTTTACTCGGGAAAACCTATCAATTTTAGCATGCGTATATAGTGCACTATGACCCATTTTGAGACTTTTTCATCGCCAAGATCCTTATTATTGTGTTCCAGGGCTTTGGTTTGGTTATTCAAGAAGCCTCAATGATATAAGAACGATAATGGTTGACCTTGCATTTTCGTCAAAATTTCAACCATGGCCATATGGATGGATGGGAAAGTTGGACATTCCTTCAAATGGCCATAACTTCGTAACCATGTGTCCTAGCGAGACGATTAAGACAGTTTTGGAAAGGTATTGAAGCGGTCTTCTAAAGCCGCACATGGGTTCTACGATTAAACTCACGGATAGTCTTGTAAATGGGCTCTGAATGCATTTTACTCGGGAAAACCTATCAATTTTAGCATGCGTATATAGTGCACTATGACCCATTTTGAGACTTTTTCATCGCCAAGATCCTTATTATTGTGTTCCAGGGCTTTGGTTTGGTTATTCAAGAAGCCTCAATGATATAAGAACGATAATGGTTGACCTTGCATTTTCGTCAAAATTTCAACCATGGCCATATGGATGGATGGGAAAGTTGGACATTCCTTCAAATGGCCATAACTTCGTAACCATGTGTCCTAGCGAGACGATTAAGACAGTTTTGGAAAGGTATTGAAGCGGTCTTCTAAAGCCGCACATGGGTTCTACGATTAAACTCACGGATAGTCTTGTAAATGGGCTCTGAATGCATTTTACTCGGGAAAACCTATCAATTTTAGCATGCGTATATAGTGCACTATGACCCATTTTGAGACTTTTTCATCGCCAAGATCCTTATTATTGTGTTCCAGGGCTTTGGTTTGGTTATTCAAGAAGCCTCAATGATATAAGAACGATAATGGTTGACCTTGCATTTTCGTCAAAATTTCAACCATGGCCATATGGATGGATGGGAAAGTTGGACATTCCTTCAAATGGCCATAACTTCGTAACCATGTGTCCTAGCGAGACGATTAAGACAGTTTTGGAAAGGTATTGAAGCGGTCTTCTAAAGCCGCACATGGTTTCTACGATTAAACTCACGGATAGTCTTGTAAATGGGCTCTGAATGCATTTTACTCGGGAAAACCTATCAATTTTAGCATGCGTATATAGTGCACTATGACCCATTTTGAGACTTTTTCATCGCCAAGATCCTTATTATTGTGTTCCAGGGCTTTGGTTTGGTTATTCAAGAAGCCTCAATGATATAAGAACGATAATGGTTGACCTTGCATTTTCGTCAAAATTTCAACCATGGCCATATGGATGGATGGGAAAGTTGGACATTCCTTCAAATGGCCATAACTTCGTAACCATGTGTCCTAGCGAGACGATTAAGACAGTTTTGGAAAGGTATTGAAGCGGTCTTTTAAAGCCGCACATGGGTTCTACGATTAAACTCACGGATAGTCTTGTAAATGGGCTCTGAATGCATTTTACTCGGGAAAACCTATCAATTTTAGCATGCGTATATAGTGCACTATGACCCATTTTGAGACTTTTTCATCGCCAAGATCCTTATTATTGTGTTCCAGGGCTTTGGTTTGGTTATTCAAGAAGCCTCAATGATATAAGAACGATAATGGTTGACCTTGCATTTTCGTCAAAATTTCAACCATGGCCATATGGATGGATGGGAAAGTTGGACATTCCTTCAAATGGCCATAACTTCGTAACCATGTGTCCTAGCGAGACGATTAAGACAGTTTTGGAAAGGTATTGAAGCGGTCTTCTAAAGCCGCACATGGGTTCTACGATTAAACTCACGGATAGTCTTGTAAATGGGCTCTGAATGCATTTTACTCGGGAAAACCTATCAATTTTAGCATGCGTATATAGTGCACTATGACCCATTTTGAGACTTTTTCATCGCCAAGATCCTTATTATTGTGTTCCAGGGCTTTGGTTTGGTTATTCAAGAAGCCTCAATGATATAAGAACGATAATGGTTGACCTTGCATTTTCGTCAAAATTTCAACCATGGCCATATGGATGGATGGGAAAGTTGGACATTCCTTCAAATGGCCATAACTTCGTAACCATGTGTCCTAGCGAGACGATTAAGACAGTTTTGGAAAGGTATTGAAGCGGTCTTCTAAAGCCGCACATGGGTTCTACGATTAAACTCACGGATAGTCTTGTAAATGGGCTCTGAATGCATTTTACTCGGGAAAACCTATCAATTTTAGCATGCGTATATAGTGCACTATGACCCATTTTGAGACTTTTTCATCGCCAAGATCCTTATTATTGTGTTCCAGGGCTTTGGTTTGGTTATTCAAGAAGCCTCAATGATATAAGAACGATAATGGTTGACCTTGCATTTTCGTCAAAATTTCAACCATGGCCATATGGATGGATGGGAAAGTTGGACATTCCTTCAAATGGCCATAACTTCGTAACCATGTGTCCTAGCGAGACGATTAAGACAGTTTTGGAAAGGTATTGAAGCGGTCTTCTAAAGCCGCACATGGGTTCTACGATTAAACTCACGGATAGTCTTGTAAATGGGCTCTGAATGCATTTTACTCGGGAAAACCTATCAATTTTAGCATGCGTATATAGTGCACTATGACCCATTTTGAGACTTTTTCATCGCCAAGATCCTTATTATTGTGTTCCAGGGCTTTGGTTTGGTTATTCAAGAAGCCTCAATGATATAAGAACGATAATGGTTGACCTTGCATTTTCGTCAAAATTTCAACCATGGCCATATGGATGGATGGGAAAGTTGGACATTCCTTCAAATGGCCATAACTTCGTAACCATGTGTCCTAGCGAGACGATTAAGACAGTTTTGGAAAGGTATTGAAGCGGTCTTCTAAAGCCGCACATGGGTTCTACGATTAAACTCACGGATAGTCTTGTAAATGGGCTCTGAATGCATTTTACTCGGGAAAACCTATCAATTTTAGCATGCGTATATAGTGCACTATGACCCATTTTGAGACTTTTTCATCGCCAAGATCCTTATTATTGTGTTCCAGGGCTTTGGTTTGGTTATTCAAGAAGCCTCAATGATATAAGAACGATAATGGTTGACCTTGCATTTTCGTCAAAATTTCAACCATGGCCATATGGATGGATGGGAAAGTTGGACATTCCTTCAAATGGCCATAACTTCGTAACCATGTGTCCTAGCGAGACGATTAAGACAGTTTTGGAAAGGTATTGAAGCGGTCTTCTAAAGCCGCACATGGGTTCTACGATTAAACTCACGGATAGTCTTGTAAATGGGCTCTGAATGCATTTTACTCGGGAAAACCTATCAATTTTAGCATGCGTATATAGTGCACTATGACCCATTTTGAGACTTTTTCATCGCCAAGATCCTTATTATTGTGTTCCAGGGCTTTGGTTTGGTTATTCAAGAAGCCTCAATGATATAAGAACGATAATGGTTGACCTTGCATTTTCGTCAAAATTTCAACCATGGCCATATGGATGGATGGGAAAGTTGGACATTCCTTCAAATGGCCATAACTTCGTAACCATGTGTCCTAGCGAGACGATTAAGACAGTTTTGGAAAGGTATTGAAGCGGTCTTCTAAAGCCGCACATGGGTTCTACGATTAAACTCACGGATAGTCTTGTAAATGGGCTCTGAATGCATTTTACTCGGGAAAACCTATCAATTTTAGCATGCGTATATAGTGCACTATGACCCATTTTGAGACTTTTTCATCGCCAAGATCCTTATTATTGTGTTCCAGGGCTTTGGTTTGGTTATTCAAGAAGCCTCAATGATATAAGAACGATAATGGTTGACCTTGCATTTTCGTCAAAATTTCAACCATGGCCATATGGATGGAGGGAAAGTTGGACATTCCTTCAAATGGCCATAACTTCGTAACCATGTGTCCTAGCGAGACGATTAAGACAGTTTTGGAAAGGTCTCAAGAAGCCTCAATGATATAGAACGATAATGGTTGACCTTGCATTTTCGTCAAAATTTCAACCATGGCCATAGGATGGAGTTGAACATTCCTTCAAATGGCCATAACTTGTAACCATGTGTCCTAGCGAGACGATTAAACAGTTTTGGAAAGGTACAAACACTATAAATGCATGCAATGCAGGATGACCATAGAACACTTGACCCATTTTGCATGCGTTTCAGGATGCCATAGATCAATTATTTGCATGCAATGTTGGATGACCAAGAACCTTCAGATATAAAACATAATGAATTCAGGATGGCTTGAACTTGAGTCAAATTTCACACCATGGCCCATATGGATGGAGGGGAAAGTTGGACATTCCTTCAAATGGCCATAACTTCGTAACCATGTGTCCTAGCGAGACGATTAAGACAGTTTTGGAAAGGTATTGAAGCGGTCTTCTAAAGCCGCACATGTTCTACGATTAAACTCACGGATAGTCTTGTAAATGGGCTCTGAATGCATTTTACTCGGGAAAACCTATCAATTTTAGCATGCGTATATAGTGCACTATGACCCATTTTGAGACTTTTTCATCGCCAAGATCCTTATTATTGTGTTCCAGGGCTTTGGTTTGGTTATTCAAGAAGCCTCAATGATATAAGAACGATAATGGTTGACCTTGCATTTTCGTCAAAATTTCAACCATGGCCATATGGATGGAGGGGAAAGTTGGACATTCCTTCAAATGGCCATAACTTCGTAACCATGTGTCCTAGCGAGACGATTAAGACAGTTTTGGAAAGGTATTGAAGCGGTCTTCTAAAGCCGCACATGTTCTACGATTAAACTCACGGATAGTCTTGTAAATGGGCTCTGAATGCATTTTACTCGGGAAAACCTATCAATTTTAGCATGCGTATATAGTGCACTATGACCCATTTTGAGACTTTTTCATCGCCAAGATCCTTATTATTGTGTTCCAGGGCTTTGGTTTGGTTATTCAAGAAGCCTCAATGATATAAGAACGATAATGGTTGACCTTGCATTTTCGTCAAAATTTCAACCATGGCCATATGGATGGATGGGAAAGTTGGACATTCCTTCAAATGGCCATAACTTCGTAACCATGTGTCCTAGCGAGACGATTAAGACAGTTTTGGAAAGGTATTGAAGCGGTCTTCTAAAGCCGCACATGGGTTCTACGATTAAACTCACGGATAGTCTTGTAAATGGGCTCTGAATGCATTTTACTCGGGAAAACCTATCAATTTTAGCATGCGTATATAGTGCACTATGACCCATTTTGAGACTTTTTCATCGCCAAGATCCTTATTATTGTGTTCCTGGGCTTTGGTTTGGTTATTCAAGAAGCCTCAATGATATAAGAACGATAATGGTTGACCTTGCATTTTCGTCAAAATTTCAACCATGGCCATATGGATGGAGGGAAAGTTGGACATTCCTTCAAATGGCCATAACTTCGTAACCATGTGTCCTAGCGAGACGACTAAGACAGTTTTGGAAAGGTATTGTCGCGCACACGAAAGTGTCTTTCGGAGCAGCAGCTTAAGACAGGCACAGTACACGCCGACTTAAGCACAATAATAACGCACCAACTGGTTCTTGGCAAATAATCGATTCATTAGTTTATTCAATTGATTTTATACTCTAAAAATGCTGACCGTCGTCGATCAGCATTTTTTTCTTAGTCTATTCTTCTTAGCCTATTTTCCATTTAATCGTTAAACCAGCGCGCATCGCTGGCGCGTTGCATAACGTAGCTAGTCAGCATTTATTGACCTAGCAACGCTTTGTTTTTTAAGCCTAAATTGTCGTCAGCGACATCCCTCCCCCGTAAGTCCTCGTAGGGGAGTTACAATTCTAGGTTTAAAGTGGGTGGCCTGCATGGAGGAGGACCAATATTTTGTTTTAGATATTTCTTGATTAACATCGCGGAAACCAAGATGACCGTAATAGAAACACTTAGTATGGTTATTGAGAAAAGTACATAGTTACTAGTTACCGATTCTACTTCGTTAGACTTATCTTCTTTTGATATGCTTAAATTTAACATGGGTTTAAAATATGCTCTGACTTGCTCAGATTTTATTAGCATCGTCGGTTGTATTTCGAACTTGCTCGTCAAAATGCTACAGTCTAGTGACAAGGTTATGATTCCGATTGAGCAGCTTGGGGTAGTGAGTGTTTTGTTACATTTTAGTAATATCTTATCAGGGTTGGTAGAGAAGAACAGAATACTGTTTGGATTTGTAAGTTGTATAAATTCAGTGACTTCTGGCCCTATTTCCTTTGAACTACATCTGGTACCACTTTCTGTGTGTAGTAATGCTGATGCTATGCAGTCTGGTTCTCGTTGTATTATTTTCTCAGAAGATATGTAGTGCGATTCGTTCAGTTTAAAATTTCCTTCGGGTATAAGTAACTAGTTTCGTTGATGGCTATTGTTTTTTCATGTATGTCTAAAATCGTATGATTGGCAAAGTTTGGAACGGCTATGACTTTAAACATCTCGTAATTTTCTATCGATACAATTATGTTTTTGATAGAAAAGACTATTTCACCCTCTTCTATTCTCCTATTGGTTATTTCCGAGTATTCTAAAACGTTATAATGACTTGCCATCTTTCTTCTTATAGTTTGTTTTAACATCTCTTCGTCCTCTAAATATAATTGGGTTGAATCTATTTCGTGATACTTATTTATCATGTCTTGTACTAGAGCGGTTGTAAGCATGATCGTTTCTTGTATATACTTTGTTAGAACTTCATTTTTGTTATGCTTAAATTCCTTGCTGAGAACATCTATACCATCATAGAGTTTGTCTATTCGGTGACGTAAATTTTCTGTTATCTCATTGTGTTTTTATTTGTTTGGGTCAAACGTTCGGACACATGTGTAATTTGTGTATCCTCTGCTGCTCTGAAGGCTGCTAATTGCTCGTCTATGTCGTCTCCCCCGAACATGAAATCTTTTAGTATACCAAATATTCCCCGGGAGCGTTTTGTCCTTTTGTGACTTATTCCTTGAATTAGTTGAATTGCATGGTTGCATTCGTGCTGAAGTGTAACTTTTAGATCCGAGAGTTCAGAGTCCGTACTATTAACGGAGTTCAATACTATGGTTAAGTGTTTTTTCAACGTTTGTAACGTATCCGTATCATTTTCCGGACGTGTCCCCGTATGGAATGTCGTTTCCCATGCTCCTTTTTTTAATAGGAGTGTCCCAATATGATCAAAATATATTCCTGGTTCAGGGATAGGTACGATCGATAAGCATTCGACTCTAAACAGTGCGGCTATGTATATTGTTATTTTAAGGATGAGCTCCATGATACGGGCCTAATTTTGAGCTTTTTCCTTTTTGGTATTTGACTTGCTAGTTCTTCTGCTTTAGCTTTTATAACGTTAAGATTTGTTTCTTTCCTTTTTCCCCAATTTGAAAATGTTTGATCTCGTTTTACCTCGAGTACTGCTAGTTTTACAGTTGGCCTGTTAACTAAATTATTACCTACTTTGATTCGTGCTGAACGAGTCTGTCCGTCTACGCCAGTTACCAGCTCGCAGATTCGGCCTTTAAACCATTTTCCTTTCCTTTGTTCATCGGGAAACGTGACAATATCGCCTATTTGTAATGGTTTGGCCGGTTGAGTCCACTTCTCTCGTTTAGAAAGCTTTGGGAGATACTCAGCTATCCACCGTCGCCAATATTGTTGTGTGATTGCCTGGGCCCTTTTCCAATCGGACCGTACCAATTCTGTTTTGGTGATATCTGAGATATTCGGCTCTGCCTCGCCGGAACAACCTAGCAAGAAATGAGCTGGAGTTAGGGGCTCGTCATCTTCTCGTTCTAGTGTTAAGTGAGTCAATGGTCGATTATTTGTTAGGAACTCTATCTCAGTTAGTATTGATCTGAGAACGTGTTCTTTATAACTCTCAGCCATGGGAAGCAGACTCTTGATTTCTCCAACCATTCGCTCCCACGCACCTCCAAAATGAGGGGCGCCTGGTGGGTTAAAGATCCATTCTATGCCTTCTGAGGCACATCGATATCTTATTTGTTTCATCTCATTGTCGGCTCCGACAAAGTTGGTCCCATTATCGCTGTATAGGAAAGATACCTTTCCTCTTCTGTATTGCAAATTTTTTAAGCAAACAATAAAGGTGCTTGCCGTTAGATCAATGGCTATTTCTATATGGATTGCTCTTGTGGTTAAACACGTAAATATAACACCCCACCTTTTTTCTGACCGTCTGCCTATCGTAACGAATAGGGGGCCGAAGTAATCTACTCCACAATGCGTAAATGGTTTTTTAAACACTGCTGTTCTACATGTTGGCAGTGGTGCCATTATTGGTGGGATTGGTTTAGCTCGTGCGTTTTTGCAGTATTGACATTTGTTTATTACGTGCTTAAGACTGCTTCTGAGATCTATCACCCAGAATTTTTGACGAACTGCAACCATCACTGATTCGCTCTTCTGGTGGTAGTACCTCTCATGATAATGTTGTAGGATAAGGTTTGTAATGTGATGCCCTTTTGGTAGGACAATAGGGCTACGTGCGTTAAATTGAAGAAATTTAACGTGTTCAAGTCTTCCTCTAGAACGCATGATCCCATCTTGGTCCAACATAGGGCACAGGCACCTAACTTTACTGCTGCCATTAATCGGGTTCTTCAATGAGAGTTGTATCATCTCCGTTTGAAAGCTTTCCCATTGAGCCTTTTTTATTAAGTGGCGCTCAGCTAAGTCAAGGGTAGCTTTATCGATTGCTGTCGAAAATGACAGGGATTTAGCCTTACTTTTTAACCAATCCAAGTACTTTAGTGCGTACGCTACCGATCGTTTTAGACGGTGCCAGTTGGAACACCATTCGACGGAAATGGCGTCATAATCTATTCTTTCCACTGTTCTCGAAGTGTTTACCCTTTTCCGGTCTTCAAATGTGTCCGGAATGTCTGGTGTTAGTGTTTTTATTTCTAAATTTTTGAGAAAGTCGGGACCATTTAACCATATTGACTTTTTCTTACAAGTTTTTGTAGCTTCGTCAGCAGGGTTTTCTGCAGATGCTACCCAGTTCCACTGCTTCGGAGAGTTGAACTCCAAAATTTCTCCGATTCTCAGGGCTACGAACTGATTATATGTTCTAGGCTCTGAGTTAAGCCAAGCTAGAACTGTTTTTGAATCGGTCCAAAAGAATTCTGTTTGAACCTTTAACCGCAATTCCCTCTTGATTGATTCGTTTAGGCGAGTGCCTAGCACTGCCCCTTGCAATTCAAGCCTAGGGATCGACAGTGGTTTGGTAGGAGCGACTCTTGATTTTGCGGCCACGATACTTATGTCGATGCCTAAGTCGTGGACTGTCCTAAGATACGTAACCGCGGCAAAGGCTTTTTCTGACGCGTCTACGAAAGTATGGAGCTCCCTGATCTTTACGTTATTTCCAATCGAAAAACATCTAGGTATAGATATGTTGATCGAGTTTTCGATTCGGTTTATCCAGTTTTCCCATTTTTCCTTTATGGACTGTGTGATTTCGTCATCCCAGTCTAGTTTAGTTTTCCAAAGATCTTGCATCAAAATTTTACCTTCAACAGTAATGTTGGCAAGATGACCTAGAGGATCGTAGATTTTCATTATATATGAGAACATCTGACGTTTCGTTAATTTTTTAGTATCTGCCTTTTTAAACTTGTAGGCAAAGACGTCAGACTCTTTGTCCCAAATCAATCCCAACACTTTATCGAAGTTTTGATTTTTCTCCTCTATGCCAAGTACACTTTTCTCAGATAACCTGTTGGTTGGAATGCTTTTCTCTACTTCTTTTGAGTTGGAAAAGAAGTTTCTCATAAAGAATTTAGCATCATCATGTATTTTACACACCTCCGAGATAGTATTCACGGCTGTATCAATATCTGGATAACTATCTAGGTAGTCATCTACGTAGTGATTTTCAATAATCGCTTTTACTGCCTGGGGATAAATATTTTTGTAACGCAGTGCGTTCTCGTTCTTCACAAACTGAGCACAAGTTGGTGAACAAGTTGCCCCAAATGTCATCACTTGCATAACGTAAACTTGAGGAACGTCAGAAGGCGATTCTCGAAATAGAAATCTTTGAGCGTCTTGATCTTCCCGTCTCACCTTTACCTGGTGATACATTTCCTTGATATCTCCTGAACAGCCTATTTTGTGTTCCCTGAAGCGGACTAGCACTCCGAACAGGGACGCAGTAAGATCTGGGCCGGAAAGAAGTTGAGAATTAAGGGATATATTTTGATTTTTTGCAGCCGCGTCGAATACTAAACGTGGTTTGGGAATGGGTTTATTATGGTTTATCACGGAAAAGTGGGGAATATAGTTTATTTTCCCGTTCAATTGCAGCAGTTCCATTGGTGTCGCCTTACGTGCATATCCCTTTTCAATGTATGCGTTTATTTCTTTATGATACCATGATTTTAAGTTTGGATCCCTTTCCATTGCCTTCTCTTGACTTTTTAAGCGCGTAAGCGCTTGTCCGTAACTATCTGGCAATTTAGGATTGTCGGTTTTCCATACTAAACCAATTTCGTATCCGTCGCCAGTATTTTTAAGCGTTTCTTTCATAATCTTTAACGCTCTTTTGTCTTCTTCAGAGGCACGGGTTGGAGTAGGTTTAACTCCAAATTCCTCTGTAGAAAAGAAACCACGCAAGATTTGCATCATGTTCTTGTTTTCTTCTTCGTACGTCTCTGTCATCACAAATGAGTTCTCTGTGACATTTGGCGTATTCGTTCCCCCAAAAATGACCCAACCAAGCCTCGTTTCATGGGCAATTGGTTCGTTTGGTCTACCTTCTCGATATTTTGCACCATGGCAAAGATACGAATGTGGAAGGCCTAGTAGCACGGTAGGCCTCGCATCTGCATAGCTAGAGATACTAATGCCTTTCAAATGTTTAAATTTTCTTTGCAAAAACGGAGCATCTATGCTTTGAACGGGAAGGTTAAGTTCCCTTACACTTCTGAGACCTTTAACTTGGAATTTTCTTTTGTTAGCTCCCTCTACTGTTATGGGAACTATCCTACTTTCTGTCTCTTTTTGAATGCTTCCGTCCGTCCAGGAGAGAGTTAGCGGTCTTTTTGGTCCGTGAACGTTTAGTTCTTTTCGGACACTTTCCAAAATGAGGCTAGTTGAAGAGCCAGGATCCATGAATGCATAAGTTTCGAATTTTCTTTCATTGTGGTGCAAAGTGATGGGCACGATCTGATAGAACAGATTATTCTTTTCCTGATGGCAATTTATTTTGTTTGTAGGTTGCCCTTCTACCAGATTTCTTTTATGAAACATACTATGATGCCTTTTGCCGCAACCGTACACATTACATTGTGGTGGTAGGCGACAGTTTTGGGCGTTATGGTTGCTGTACTTGCAGCAATTGGTGCAAATTCTATGCCGAATGAAAAGAGATAATTTTTCATCGGGCGTCTTACCGTTCAATTGTCGGCAACGAGTGGTTTCATGAAGAAATCCACAAATTAGACATATCGTTTCCTTTTCTGGCCCTTTATGACGATGCTGCATGTTTTGACGGTTCGACCTTTCTTGTTTGGCTACTCCTTCGTTCGCGGCCAGTATAATGGCCAGTTCTTCAGAGGGTTTCAGCCATTCTGCTAGGTCTTCTAGCGTAAGATTCTTATTATCTTGTTTCCTACTTATTGTGTGTTTCAACCATTCGTTCCGAAGTTCGGTTGAAAACCTTGATGTCAAATCGTTTAGCAGCCTCTGATCATTCAAAAAACCTTCTTGTTTCAACAACACCATGTTATCAATGAGATTGCGCAAAGCGTTGGAAAATTCTAAAAATGCTGAGGGATTATCTGTCGTTATGTGCTTTACTGCTAGTAATTCTAACAGTAAAGACTTGTAAATGCTTTCAGCATTTCCAAACATTTTGTCGAGCCTGTTTAATACAAGCGGAACGTTTTCTGGGTTAAGCATTAACCCGCTAACCGCACGAAGTGCTTCGCCTTTCAGATGCCTTTGCAGCCTATTCATGTTTTCTAAATTTGAAAACTTACAGGCTCGGGAAGTTTCTTCGTAGGCTTGTTTAAATTGAGGCCAGCATTTATAGCTTCCATCGAAATCTGGAAGCTTTGAAAGTGTTACTTTCGAGTCCTTAGAACACAACGATTGAACCATTTTGTCTAAACTCTGAGTTAACAGTTTTACGTCTAAACTTGTCATTGGTTTTTCACTGACCTCTTCTGATTTTTTGTTTTGTATCTCTTCTTGTAGCCGTTTTAGCTCTTCTTCTATTCTTACTTTTTCTTTTTCTTTTTCTTCTTCATTTGTCATTTTTTCTTTCAGCAGTTTTTGCGTTTGCATTAGTGCTGACCTATATTCCTGCCGTTCAACTTCCCTATCTTTACACTTTTTGCATAAAAAATCTTTAACAGGTGATTTTATATCTAAGCATGACAAATGAAACCACCTGTCGCAATCAATACAAGTTATCAGTTTCCCTATCTCATCTGGGTTCGTGCATAATTTGCAGTGCCCATTCGGATTCTTTTTAAAATCATATTCCATCTTGAACTCACCCTGGTTCAGATCCGCTTCAGCAGAGTCAACTCCTATTCGGCTGGTCAGGGACGGCTGGATCGGGAGTGATGTCTTCACTGCTGCTTGTTGGTCTTCTCAGGATCAAATACGACGTCTTCTGTATTACGTGCCGGTTGCCCTCAAACCGAGAACGATGGTTGACTCAACCGGAACGATGTTTTCTTAGCGGTGGGTCGGCGGTCATACACACGACGGTCATACACACGATGGATACACTCGTCACAATTAATTTCATCAATTTGCTCTTCCTACGTTGCACTGCGTCGGATGCCTTATGCAATATTTAGCTCGCGGCACACGTGTTTCGTTATGCAGACTTTTATAATCACGTTTCGTCGGAGTTAACGTCCGATACTTGCGACGCACGCGTTTTACGATAACTGTTTTTTTTTTTTTAACTGGCGCTAAACTGACGGTGTCATGTTGTGTTGCGAGAACGGATGCACCTTTCGAAGCTCGCGGCGTACACGTATTGGTCACCTTTTCACTAGTTCAGCATTTGCCTCATACGTTGGCAGTATCGAGTTCACTTTCGATTGCGTCACTTCACTAGCGGTAATGACCGCGTTCTATTCACTGTTGTGTCGTTGCACTTACAGTTATTTTGCACTCACTCACCGCCGAGGCGCTTCTCGGGTTTTGCTTCGTCGGCAACTGGTGCGTGGCCCTTCTTCCTGGGCTGGCTGTCGTATATCGGCTACGCCGGATCGTCGTCCGTCGCCGTTGTTTCACTATCACAACCCTGCTTGGGTTGCTGTGGGGTCTATTCACGCCTCTACGGGCTTGTTACTACTTCGGGTTTTTATTTCCCGATTTATTTGACTACTTGCCGAACCGTTGGTTGATGCGTCCTCTCTGGAGCCACCATTTGTCGCGCACACGAAAGTGTCTTTCGGAGCAGCAGCTTAAGACAGGCACAGTACACGCCGACTTAAGCACAATAATAACGCACCAACTGGTTCTTGGCAAATAATCCATTCATTAGTTTATTCAATTGATTTTATACTCTAAAAATGCTGACCGTCGTCGATCAGCATATTTTTCTTAGTCTATTCTTCTTAGCCTATTTTCCATTTAATCGTTAAAACCAGCGCGCATCGCTGGCGCGTTGCATAACGTAGCTAGTCAGCATTTATTGACCTAGCAACGCTTTGTTTTTTAAGCCTAAATTGTCGTCAGCGACAGGTATTGCACATGGGTTCTACGATTGAACTCACGGATAGTCTTGTAAAATGGGTTCTGAATGCATTTTACTCAGGAAACCTATC